>NC_056746.1:1473099130-1473399130 GCF_019279795.1 Protopterus annectens
TGTGGACATTCTGTGAATCCCTGTAATTCCAGGGATATGGATGGTGCCCACTGACTTGTTGCCAGTACTGAGACAGTAACATGGCAGCCTTTATATCCTGGCAGTACACTGACCTGTCCCACCCTGCTGTTGTACTAGGCAACACGTATGTTACTCAAAGCTGTGTACTATCTAAATGTGTGGCCTCCTGTCCCTCCACCACCCAGCTTTCCTGCAGTAACATATATTTCTTCTGTACAGTCTGTATAACTCCTACTGTAGGTGTAGCTGACATGCAGATTTGTTGACACTGGCAGTCTGGAACCATGAACCCTGATAACCACAGTTCTATAATTAGACCAGTAGGTCACAACAGCCACCAGTAAGTGCTGTGTACTTTCTTTTTGTTTTTCAAAACAGGTTTATTGTTTTAACATACAAGAGAAATATCATAACAATTTTATACAAGTAATTAAAAATAGATATGATTATAACATTCAACAAAACAACTAAAGTATTTACAAAGACATCCACTACAATCAGATCAATTAATTAAACTAAAATAGCATGCTATTGAAATTAGGATTTTTTTAACAAATTTTGTAAATTATCCCATACAATATAATAAGATGTTTTTCTAGTTGTTCTTGACCTAATTGTGTTTATTTCCATATGGCACACTATATTCATAACATTTTTAAATTCATTGAACGAAGGAGGTGTATCTGAAATCCAATTTCTGGTTATTATTTTCCTAGCCACTGCTAGAATAGACCATAACAAGGGAAGCTTAACCTTTTTAACACTTTGAGGTACAGGTGTGTTGAATAATATAAGAGATTTAGAAATAATGAAATTATCTGTAAAAAGAGCCTGCAAAAATTCATTAATTGACTTCCAGTATTCTTTCAATTTTATACAGTCATAAAACATATGAGCCCAGTCAGCATTAATTTCTACATTACATCTCTTACATATATTATCTTTATTATTTATTTTATTCATCATCAAAGGTGTATAAAAAGATCTATGTAAAAATTTCCATGTATAAAGTCTCCAGACAATGGATGACGTAGTCCTATAGGCAGATTCCAATATATATTGTTTATCTTGTCAATTTGGTGGGTCCCCATTAATAGAAGTCAAATAATTCCAGTATGTATCTACACTGTAAAAAGTTTCTTGTCTGATAATTTTATGTATGTATGAAAGTTTACCTTTATCAGAAACTTTATGTTGTAAATTTAATATCAAGTAATCAATCAGTGTTGGAATAGATTCTTTATCTGTTATAGACATTAGATCTATTTTATTAATGAGATGTTGTCTAAAGGTCTGAACCTCTAACCAGCAAGTTTCTCTTAGATCAAATTCTTGTTTTAAGAAATCTGGATTTTTAACTTTATTATCAGATATCAACTGATACCAGTACTTTAGATCATTATCTGTAGCTAAATGAGTTCCTTCAGATGTAGATGACAAAAGCATACCCTGAGTATACATTATAGGGAATATAATAAAATTCCATTCCCTATACTTAGGGTGCATGAATATAAAGTTACGATAGCTAATAATAATATGTAATGGGTAACAAACCATATGTTTAGGTGTAATAGGTGAAGTACAAAATTCCTTTAGTAACCATAACATGGAGTTATTTACAATCATATTTTTATGTGTTAAGGAGATTTTCATGAAGTGCATACTAATTAGCTCCCAATAATCTTTCCATTTTGCGACATATGACTGATCTATTAATAAAGTAATAACTTTTACAATAGAAGAGATAGTATATAAATTAAAGTCTGGAAAAGAAATACCCCCTTGAGACCAGCTATTAGTATGTTTCTTTAATGCAATCCTAGGTCTATTAGGTGCCCATAGGAAATTTAACATTAGTGTATTCAGTTTCTTGATAATTATTTTTGTAGGTGGAAGTATTATTGATTGTATTAAGTATAAAATCTTGGGGAATATTATCATTTTAATAATTGTAAGTCTCTCCTCCATAGTAAAAAACATATTATTCCAGGTATTCAAAAGATTTTGTATATTAAGAAAACAGGTATTATAAGTATTATATATATAATAGATTTAATATCTTTAGATAGTATTATACCTAAATAAGTTATCTGACCTGAATTGGGTACATATTTAGTAAAATCACTAATGAGAATATTTTTTCTTGTATATATAGGTAGTATTTTAGTTTTTTCTTCATTGAATATTAAACCAGAAATACTTTTAAAATTCATCATTTTATCAAATAGAGACTGCATAGAAGAATTAGATCCTGCTGATGTAATTAGAACATCATCTGCAAAAAGTTGAATTTTGTATTTTGTATTTTCATCTATTTCAAAACCCTCTATGTCAGTACTGTTTCTGATCAAATTAGCCCAAGGCTCCATTACTAAAGTGAATAATAGTGGAGAAAGTGGACATCCTTGTTTTGTACCTTTAAAAATGGGTATTTTTGTGAAACATATGTTCCTACCTTAATATAAGCCAATGTTCCTTTGTATAAATGCTCAATTAGATTTACAAATGCATCTGAGAAGTTTGTGCACTTCAGTAAGGTAAACAGATAGTCCAAACTTACTGAATCAAATGCTGAACTTATATCAAGACTAATAAGTGTTAAATCTTTCTTCTTCCTATTTGCAAAATCAATTAATGTTAAAGTTCTTCTTATATTATCAAAAGTATTTCTATTTACAATGAAGCCTGTCTGATCTATATCTATAATGCCGGGGATGATTGTCTTCAATCTATCAGCAAAAATACTCATAAACATTTTATAATCAACATTAAGTAATGAGATGGGCCGATATGAAGTACATCTAGTTGGATCTTTATTAGGTTTTAAAATTGGCGAAATAAATGTATATTGCCAAGATGGGGGGGGGGTTTAACTCAGTTTGGGCCAAAATAAAAACCTTATGTATTACTGAATATGTACTTTAGAAAGGATTTTATATATCTCTGGTATAATACCATCATTACCCGGTGCTTTGTTTGATTTAAGCTTATTTATTTGTGTAATAACCTCTGTATATGAAATACTTTTGTCCAATAGTTTAATCTGTTGTATATTAAGCTTTTTATTCATGTTTGTGGTTATAAACTCCTTTATTTTATCTTTAGGGTCCATGTTAATGTTATTATGGTTAATTTTGAGAAAGTGATTTCTAAATTCATCTAGTATTTCTGGTATACTAGAAACATTCTTCTTTTTCCTTAGAGAAAAGATTTCTTTGATATGGTTTTGTTTATTCAACCTTTTTGTTTTATTTTTAAGTCTATGTAAGTATTTGGGGCTTATTGAATAAGACAAAAACTTGTATTTCTCTAAAGTTATTTTAACTTTATGCATTAAAATTTCTTTGTATTTCTAATTTAGTTTGTTTATTTCTTCAATAACTTTCTTGTCCATAATATTTTCTTTATTATTATGTTTATAAGAGTCTAATTTACTTTGAATATCTAACAATTCCTTATCCCAAGATTTCCTTTTATTATTATACCATCTGATACTTTGTCCATATAGATATGATTTTAAGGCATCCCAAACATAGACAATGGAGACTTCAGGAGTATTATTTATGTCTAAAAAATGTTTTACTTCTGAAAGTATATATTCTTTATAGTCTTTTAGTTGAGTTAAGTATGCTGGTATCCTTTTCATCTGAACATTATGAGTATTTTTTATCATGAATTCAAAAACAATTAATTGAATTATTATCAGATATAGGACATGAAATGATTTTGGAATTAATTAAATCTGTTACCATCTGGTTAGAAATAAAGACCCTATCTATTTTTGAATAAGTTTTGTATCTGTTAGAAAAAAAGGTGTATGGTAATGATTTTGAATCTATCTGATTATTAATATCATTCAAATGATAAGAATTAGCAAAATCATTTAAATGTTTTGCATTAGATGTAATTCTTCTTTTTCCTATAGTGGTAGTATCACTTTCATGTAGTATACAATTAAAGTCACCAGCTCAAATAATATCTCCTATAGAGAATGATATGATCTTATCAAGATGATGTTTCACTGTATTAATACCAATTCCAGGTATCCAATATACATTAATTAAAGTGTAAGTCTTCCCATTAATTTGTATTGTAACCATACAAAACATTCCTTTGTCATCCTGATAAGACTTAATGGTTTTAGGAATGGGCATACTTTTATTACATAAAATAGCCACTCCTCTTCTTTTCTGAGTGTGCTCTGAACTAACCAATACTGTATATTTGTTTGTGGCTAGTTTATCAATATCTTTTTTCAAGAGATGGGTTTCTTGCAGGAAGACTAAGTTGGCCTTATGTAAATTAATGTATCTTATTAGGCTTGCCCTTTTACACGGATTATTCAATCCATTAATGTTTAAAGAAATTCCTTTTAAAGATGTCATTTGGCATTTTTAAAACTTAAGAATCTTATGATCAAAATAACAAATAACAACATAAGTAATGTTACATCTCCTCCTTTAGGTGTACCTTTAAATATAGCTGTATTTATTGAATCTCTTATGGGATTTTGTATAGGATTCAATTTTGTTTGTAGTGACAATGAGTGTACAAAATATATTGTGGATGTCAAAACTATATACATATAACAATGAACAAGTGAAAATAATGTAAGGATTAAACCTTGCATCCAGCCTGGAGTTAAAACTCCAACTTAGAGTAGTATTTACCACTCAAGTTAAACCCCTACCCTAAGCAGCAGTACCTCAGCTACCACCTTATCAATTTAATACTGGTTATATTTAACTTAAATTAACAGCTTTCAATTCAATTATCTAGCAAGACAAGACTACACATTTGATAAAACAGCATCATATAAACTAAAATAAACTTTTTTTTTAAAAAACTATTCATACTACTATATACATCTATGTAATATAATACACTTGTATTCAAATAGCATTCAAATAATCTTGATATTAGGAACCAAGAGGAGAGAGAGAAATAAAAGATGTGAAAGAGGGAGAGAGAGTGAAAGAAAGAGAGAGAGAGAGAAAAAAAAAAAAAGGAAGGCATATTTACATATTAATTTATTCAAATTATGTAAAAATAAGTTCTAACATTCATTTAAATCAAAAACTTTGGCTAATATGGTTCAGACATTACATATATTAAGATGCATCTATTTTCTGTCATGTAAATGCAGTCAACAGCTTCCAAAAAAAACCCTTGAATTGCTTGTATATGAGCATTTTACTCATACTCATTATTGTCAATAGAATAAAATATTATATTTATAGAAATTGTTATAAATCATACTGCATAGTTATGCAAATTCTCAGAAACACTTGCATTATTGTAAAAAGCCATCTGTATTTTGTATGTCTATACTACTGCTTTAAAATATATCACATGACAATTTCTTCCAGAATAGAGTTATAAAGTTATTTATGCTTGTCAATAAGATGAATTAAATGAGTTATAGTAATGTATATGTTTGGAACATAAGTTTTAACACAGATTAGTATGCTGCAGTCAAGTAGATTTTCAAAACACTTGAATAAATGTTTCATTTTCTATGCCTTCTAAAATAAGACATTTACTTACTACAAGAAACTGCATCATTTAAAATCATTATAACTGACATATTTTATGAATTATAACATAGATATTTAAGTAATTATATAAAATAACTCACATTTAAATGTTAAAGAGTTCATTTTCCTTCACATAGTCACATTTGCATCAGTTCTACTTCCTGGTAGAGTGTTCTTCCTGAATCTGTGATGTGTCAGTGTGATATCTGGGTCAAAGGTCAAATTGACTGCTTTCAGCTTCTCTGTGAGAATTCTGAGAGTTGAAGTTTTAAAAATACTCAAGGACACTGTTCATAAGGTAGCCCACATCCCAGATTGTCTCACTTAACATTTTGGCGGGAAACTTGTTAAAAACTAGTGACAAACATTCATTTAGCAGTGTAAATGCATCTAAACATGACAAAACCTTCGCGATGTATTTTACAGGTTATTACAGCCTCTATGTAAGTGAAATTAAGCCCAAAGTTATTAATAAGTAATAAAACTCAATATTTTTGTCCCAACTCAATTTTTATGCAAATCTTATTATTTACTGTGTCTATATGATCAAAAGCATTTCTTTATATTAATATGAAAAAAAAATAAATAAAGAGAAACAATAAAGAAAAGAAAAGAGAGTAGAAAATAAAAGAGTGTAAAGCAGAAATAAAAAAATGTAAGAGAAAGCTATAAGAAGTATATACAATGGAATATTACTTACTGTTTATATTAATAGAGTTAAAAATAAAACATATTATTTACTATTATTTAGTTCTAATTATTATTAGTTAAAGCATGACAGATTATTTACAAACAAGCATAAGCAGTATAATCAAGAAAGTATAATTAGGAATATCATTTGAAGAACGTATAAACAAGGAATAAATATGTTATTATTATATTAATCATATTTTCATTACTCTTCTCTCCCTGCCCTCCCCCACCCTTTACTCACTACATAATCTAAATAGAATGTCATTGTTTAAACAAAGAAAAGAAGAAAAGGAGAAAAAAAGAGAAAAAAAATGTATCAAATTACTGACCATACTTGTCTTTTTCAGAAAGAGAAACAAATTGAATAATAGCTTGTTATTAGTTCCTCAGATATTTTGACTGGTTATGAAACAAAACATTTCTTTGCACACAGAGAATAACTTTGATTAAATCGTTTTCAGAATATTTGTGGCTTTCTGGAAATGCAGGAACTATATTTAAAAAGATTAATAATGAAGTAAAATGATGAGAGAAAAAAAAGAAAAAAAACCATAGAACAAATCATTTGTTTTTTAGTCTCTTCTTCTTCTCTGAAGTCTTCCATGAAGTTTCAGTTGCCAGTCTCTTTAATGAAGGACTAGCCCATTCCATTTCCTCTATTTTATCCAAAATCTTATTTTTTTTGATAAACAGTAAAGCAGAGTCTAAGTCATCAAAAATTTTAGGACCATCAGGAAGGAAGATTTTTAGCTTGGCAGGAAACAGAAGGTATGTTTTAAACTGTGCTTTTTTAAGCTTCCTTTTTAGTGGCAGAAAAACTTTTCTTTTAGCTAGGAAGAATAGTCATTGTCAAAACGCACAGTTGTCTCATTAATCTTAACAGGAGCTTTAGCCCAAGCAGATTTAAGAACCATCTCTTTATCAAAAGATGATAGAAATCTAACTATAACTGATCTAGGATAGTTTTTGTTAGAGTTAGTATTAGCTATAGATCTATGTGCTCTTTCGATACCAAAAGAGAATGCTTCTGGTAAGTCTAAAGTTTTAGGGAGCCATGTTGTTAAAAAAGAAGTTATATTGTTACCTTCAATATTTTCTGGCAGTCCAAAAATCCTAATGTTATTGCCTAGATCTATTTTCCAGGTCATCCAGCTTTGTTTGTAAATGTGTATTTTGTTTCAGCAGAAACTCAATGTTGATTTCCTCTTCTTGGATTCTATTTTCCATGTCATTCACAGCTTCTTCTATGCCTGTCATCTGGATCTTCTGTTGTTGCAGGTCTATATGTAACAAGTCTATTTGATTTGTAGTTTTTTCTATGAAGGTATCTATTTTAGTATCCATTTTATCCATCTTAGCAGTAAGTTGCTGGATTATAGTTATCAGAGACTGAAGTTCTTTCTTGATGCTGGAGTCTTGAGAATTTGTTTTACTGGAACTCATTTCAGACTGATAAACTGACAGAAAAATTTCCAAAGTGATTTCTGACAGGAATATTGTTAAAATGTCCTTTCTTTTTTAGATATAGTTCAAGAACTATATAAAACAAACATATTTAGAAAGAAAATTACTTCAAAAATTATTTTTTTAAGTAATTAATTCCTGTCAGTGTAATGAAATTGGTGGAGCTGAAGAAATCTGCTGCTATCCTGTGTTCATCCTTGGCCACGCCCCCCAAGTGCTGTGTACTTTCTGACACTTTTAACCACAAACGTACAGAGCACATTGACCCCTGCATATTGTAGGACTGGAATAAGGTATCAAGTTGATTGTGACAGGCCTGGGAATGTGTGTTCCACTGCTATTACCTTACAAACATACATATTACTGCAGTTTTATGTGAACATGGGTATGTTGGGGGGGGGGTCATAACGCTCAACTGTACACATCTTCACTGACTGTCCAGATGTTTGGCTCATATTTTGGTTCCATTTTTCATTAAACATGTGGTTGTGTGGCAAATATTAGTGAAATAATTTAAGATTGAAATTAGAAAGTTATGACAGCCATTTGAGTTTCAGACTTCTTGCCCACACTACAGAGAAGTCATGCTACTGCAACAGCTGTTATTGCATCAGCTTCGATGTTTGTAAGAGCAGTCTTTATAGCATGTGCCTGTTTTTGAGCCTTTGCCACACATTTCTTAATGGCTTTGTACAGCTTTTCTGTTGGAGGTTTAGACCTATGTATGGATTCCAACATTGACATCCATGCATTTCTCCTATGACCCCACTGTTTGTAAGTCCCTCCACATAGTGCAGGGGATTTTAATGGCACAGGGCCTACTGCATATTGTGTGGTGGGCAGAACCTGGCAGTGTGTGCCTGTTGTCCCACATAGCTGCCCATTGTCTGCTGCTATCCCAGCAACCCTCTGCATTCCCATGCATACATGCAGCAATACCATACATATGCTACCACAGTGTAATACGCCATTCATTTATTGTTAAGAAGGGTAACTTAGCTATTGGCAGCAGCAGTTGCAAGGACAGTGCTTCAGGGCTGACTCTAATGGATGCACACAGTACACAGGCTATACATGGTAATATATAGGTAGTGTGATGTGCGTGGCATACTTTTTACTATGTGTGGGAGTCAGAGAGAGGTGTCAGTCCTGGGTCCTTAGGTTGTCCGTGTATGTGCTATGCATTGCCTCTTTGCCAAGGCCAGGGCATACTAGGTACACCTATGTCTGCCTACAGGGGAAGGCTGAAGGGGTTCCTCCTCCAAGTCCTCCAGTGCCTGTGGTGACCTTGGTACTGGTGGGCAACTGTCTGTCCCTTCCTTGTGAGGTTCCTGCCACAGCTGTTTATGCAGGATCATATTGTGTAGCATGGCACATACTATGAACATGTGTGCAAGTGTGGCTTGAGAGTACTGCAGGGCTTCACCTGATATGTCAAGGCAATGGAACCTTGACATGGCGATCCCAAACACATGCTCTGCGATGTTCTTAGCTCGTGCATGTACCTCGTTATGGAATTCTTCAGTGTGTGTGTGTGTGTGTGTGTGTGTGTGTGTTTGTGTGCATGTGCATTTCTGACTGGTATCATCATCCACGGTTCCAGTGCATAGCCAGCATCCCCCAGGAGATACCTGTATGGGATGTTCCCCCTGACAAATGCATGGTACAGCTGTGAGGCATGCCAGATGCGAGAGTCATGATAACTGCCAGGGCTGCCAGCACACACATTGATGATAATGCTCTGGGCATTGCATATGACCTAGCAGTTGATGGAGTGATAGCCCTTGTGGTTGATATAGATGCTACTGTCTTCACTGGGTGGTGCTTTGATGTGGACATTGGTGCAGTCTATGGCACCCAGTACCGCTGGGTAGTTTGCTACATGGTGGAAGAGATGCATATTGCTGGTCCTCTCCTCAGGGGTGCTGGGGAAATAAATGTACTCACTGGTGGAGTACCCTGGATGCAGATGCCTGTGAGACCCTCATGATGTCCCCAGTAGGTCTTTGGAAAGTACCTGTAGCTAGTCTTCTTAAGGCTACACATACCTTTGTTTCCACTGGGATGGGGTTACCATCTGTTGGCTCTGGGTCTGAGGTGAGGGTGCCAGAGCTTCGTGAGTTGCTGAAGTATGTCCCTGTCCACCCTGTAGCACTCTATCTCCAGCTCATGTAGCCTCTGAAAGGTTACCCTGGGTCTAAACACTCTTCTCTTTCTCAGTCTGGGTCAGTTGTCAGCATCATCATCATCACTGCCCTCAGTCTGTACCACATAGAGATGTAGCAAAGTAGCAGCAGCTCCTATCATTTTGTCAGTTAAAATTCCCAAGTGTGTACTCCAGTGGTGCTGAGTATGTAGGAAAATTTGATTGAAGGGTGTTTGCACACTTTATACAGGTGTGCTGCAGATGCTGCCTGTGTGATTGGCTGACTATAATACATTCCACCTGCCAGCTGCATCATTGAGGAGTTTGAATGGGCCACTATGAGTGGTAGCAGCCTTATTAGTCATTTATAGTTGATTGCCTTATGTCTGCTATTTCCTTTTTTTCCCATTTACTCCAGTTTTAATGCTTTAAAACTGTTTCAGCTAGTCTATACATTACTGAGTAAAAAGGGCCCTTCCCTGGACACAAACATGCTCAGCATTTCTGAAACCAGGTAAAAATAGATAAGTAGCCTCAGATATACCCCCTTGCTTAGCTGTTTTCAGAAATGCTGAGCAGTGCTTAGCGGTGCGCAAATCCACTTAGCTGGACTGAATGATGCTTTGAATTAAACTTTTAAGCAATGCTCAGTTTTTATTTAAAAATATGTACGAATTGGACATTAATTACTCTTTACTGACATATTATTAAGTGTCTATTTCTTTATATAACAAGATGTCCCCTTATGTGCTTTGATAATATTACCTAGGGGTGTGACTGTAGTGTATGGGACACTTGTGTTTACATGAGTGGGTTCACATCATATATCCACTGAAACTGGAAATTTGGACCAGCTGCACTACCCTGGTTAACAAATATCAACTACTACATCATAAATAAATTAAAAGGTTATTTAACAATGCTTTCCCATGTAAAAGTTGAATGGCTTGGCTTGGTATTCAAACCGTGAACTACTCAAAGCCAGAAGCCTAACCACTAAGCAAAGTCAACAGTGAAGGATTCAGTTATACATTTCTATATAACTCTTTCATGACACAAATACAGTAGAAAAAATAGAACAATTTTAAATATATTAATGAAACCAAAAGGAGCAACTAGGCTGATGCAGAGTCACAAGTAGAAATAAAAGGCAAAATCCTCAGGTTAAAATCCAAATGAAAGGCAAAATCCTCAGGTTAAAATCCAACTTTAATTCCACTGCAGGTCAGATGAGCGCTTTCACTCATTCATTTGAGCTTCATCAGATCATGTAACAAAGACCTTCAAGTACATAGGCTACATTTATACAGTTAAAACATCTATTGGCTGCTTCTTGTTGCATATTCATGAGTTAATCTAAGCTTAAAGATATATGCACATATAAACATACTGAGATGTATAAAATGAATATAAAAAACATATAAAAAAACATATAAAAAACTCTCCATGAACACTCAAGATGCTCTAATAAATATGTATATATATGTCAAAAGAAATCTATTTCAAGGGGTAAAAACATATATGTGCCATCATTTATTATAAAATCTACAAACATTCCTCCGTTTGTTTAACATAGGTTTAATGGAGGCTCTCTCATTGAGACCTAAATCCCTATCTGCTCTCAATCTAACTATCCACATACTCTCCTTACACTCAGTATGGTTCCTGATGTCACCTCCTCGTATACTGGGTTTAATATTCTCAAGAGCTCTAAATAGGAAATAATGTTCAGGACCTGCTTGGGCTACGTACTTAGCTAAGCCATTGTGAGGTGAAGCCTTCCTAATGTGGTAAAGGTGTTCTCTTATCCTGTCTTTAAAACGACGATTGGTTTTGCCAACATAAAATGCATCACATATTTGGCACACTGCCAAATAAACTATATGAGTAGTATCACAGGTAGCTACAGCACGTATGCTAAAGTTAGTGTGCATGTCAGGATGTTCAAAAAATGGACTGGGGTCAAGAGAATTACAATAATTACAGCGTCCACATGGTTTTGTGTGTTCAAGAGGCATTGACCATTCATCCCTTTTTGAATAACATAGCATTCTCCTTAAATTTAATTTGTTCCTATATAAAAAAGAGGGTTTAGTCCCCACAAGTTTACTGATGGTGTCATCAGTACAGAGAATAGGCCAGTGTTTCGTAATAATATACTTGATTGCTGGACAATTAGTACTATATGGTAAAGAAACCCTTACATGAGTTGATCTATCATCTCTACCATTGTCTGTTGTAACGGATCCACCAGTAATAACTGGTCCAAAATAAGGGGCTGCTCTGTTCAGTCTAAGTTTATTGACATCTAAGAGATTGGACTCAATCTCTTGTGAGCTATAGCCCCGTTCTTCTAGCCTTATCTTGAGGTCACTCACTTCATTTAGGAAGCCTTCTTCTGTGGCATTTAGCCTAGAGGTTCTCATCCCCTGGCCTCTAATGATATTCTTAAAAATATGCTATGGGTGCATACTATCACGCTGTAATAGAGTATTAAAATAGCAAGGTTTCCTATAGACACCTGTATTAATCAAACCACATGCTAACTTTTCTATATACAAGTCAAGAAATTCTATCTTCTCTCTAGAATGATTCATACTGAAGATTAAATAGCCAGTGAGGTTGTTCAATATAGTATGGAACACAAACAAATATATACTATATTGAACAACCTCACTGGCTATTTAACCTTCAGTATGAATCATTCTAGAGAGAAGATAGAATTTCTTGACTTGTATATAGAAAAGTTAGCATGTGGTTTGATTAATACAGGTGTCTATAGGAAACCTTGCTATTTTAATACTCTATTACAGCGTGATAGTATGCACAGCATATTTTAAGAATATCATTAGAGGCCAGGATGAGAACCTCTAGGCTAAATGCCACAGAAGAAGGCTTCTAAATGAAGTGAGTGACCTCAAGATAAGGCTAGAAGAACAGAGCTATAGCTCACAAGAGATTGAGTCCAATCTCTTAGATGTCAATAAACTTAGACTGAACAGAGCAGCCCTTATTTTGGACCAGTTATTACTGGTGGATCGTTACAACAGACAATGGTAGAGATGATAGATCAACTCATGTAGGTTTCTTTACCATATAGTACTGATTGTCCAGCAATCAAGAATATTATTACGAAACACTGGCCTATTCTCTGTACTGATGACACCATCGGTAAACTTGTGGACTAAACCTCTTTTATATAGGAACAAATTAAATTTAAGGAGAATGCTATGTTATTCAAAAGGGATGCATGGTCAATGCCTCTTGAACACACAAACCATGTGGACGCTGTAATTATTGTAATTCTCTTGATCCCAGTCCATTTTTGAACATCCTGACATGCACACTAACTTTAGCATACGTGCTGTAGCTACCTGTGATACTACTCATATAGTTTATTTGGCAGTGTGCCAAATATGTGATGCATTTTATGTTGGCAAAACCAATCGCCGTTTTAAAGACAGGATAAGAGAACACCTTTACCACATTAGGAAGGCTTCACCTCACAATGCCTTAGCTAAGCACGAGCCCAAGCAGGTCCTGAACATTATTTCCTGTTTAGAGCTCTTGAGAATATTAAACCCAGTATACGAGGAGGTGACATCAGGAACCATACTGAGAGTAAGAGAGTATGTGATAGTTAGATTGAGAGCAGATAGGGTTTAGGTCTCAATGAGAGCCTCAATTAAACCTATGTTAAACAAACGGAGGAATGTTTGTAGATTTTATAATAAATGATGGCACATATATGTTTTTACCCCTTGAAATAGATTTCTTTTGACATATATATACATATTTATTAGAGCATCTTGAGTGTTCATGGAGTTTTTTATATGTTTTTTATATGTTTTTTATATTCATTTTATACATCTCAGTATGTTTATATGTGCATATATCTTTAAGCTTAGATTAACTCATGAATATGCAACAAGAAGCAGCCAATAGGAGATGTTTTAACTGTATAAATGTAGCCTATGTATTTGAAGGTCTTTGTTACATGATCTGATGAAGCTCAAATGAATGAGTGAAAGCGCTCATCTGACCTGCAGTGGAATTAAAGTTGGATTTTAACCTGAGGATTTTGCCTTTCATTTGGATTTTAACCTGAGGATTTTGCCTTTCATTTCTACTTGTGACTCTGCATCAGCCTAGTTGCTCCTTTTGGTTTCATTAATATTATTCAAGTTTTTCTGGAGCACTGGGCGTTTATCCT
This sequence comes from Protopterus annectens, assembly GCF_019279795.1. Classification (NCBI taxonomy): domain Eukaryota; kingdom Metazoa; phylum Chordata; order Ceratodontiformes; family Protopteridae; genus Protopterus; species Protopterus annectens. The sequence continues at coordinate 1,473,113,205 of NC_056746.1, forward strand.
GTTTGTCAGCAAGTGGTTTGTTCCAATTTTAAATATATATATATATATATATACATATATATATATATATATATATATATATATATATATATATCAAAACCTGTAATTCTATCAACTTTCTAAGTTTCACAACGATGAAAAAAAAAAAGGGTAGGAATCACCAAAGCATACGAGGTGGCAAACTTTAAAATAAAACCAGCAATGTCCAAGAAAATATGTTGTTTAAAGCATGCACGCATATAGTAATCCACGTTGAAAAATGCAGCAATTTATTTTTAGGCAAGGTACATGTATAGGTGATTTTAAGTATTAAATATTAAAATTAAATTTTTCATTCATAGATTTACATCTGAGGATATAAATAACATGATTTGACCTTATAGTTAAAGGTTTTTAAAAAAACTTTCAAAGTGCAACAATATGCTATTATCAATAATATGATTTGGTGCTTGGTTTATATATTTGTACAGTTGTTTCAACATTTTTATACATTTTCATATGTCTATTAAACTCCATGAAACTGTAGATAGTTGTAAACACCCTTGTTTATGGACGCCTGAATTTTTATTTAGCGGCTTGCAACTATGCTTCGTGGTTTGAGTTTGATTCAAATCTGAATGAGGCATAAGTAGTACATTATGTTTTAAAAACACAGTGTGTCCTTTGAACCATTGTCTGCATTTTATTATTATTACTATTATTTTTCATTATTTTATTTCTTTGTACTTTTTACAGTACCTTTCAAAACACTCTTAACACACTTTTAATATACGCTGTCAATTTAATGTAAAGATGTTTGTCCTGTTATCCGGAATTGGATTGGTTGAATTAACCTGTTGGAATTGTTTAGATTGACTAAGTGATGTTGATTGCTTGTTTATGGAACAAGGTAGTAATTTATGTACTATTTAAATTAAGTCACTTTGTGGTACCACTGTTTGTCTGAAGAAGTTCGGACATAGGGCTGAATGAAAAACGCTTTGAGTGTTTAACGTGATTTGTCTTGTTCGTACCTTGCCTAAAAATAAATTGCTGCATTTTTCAACGTGGATTACTATATGCGTGCATGGTTTAAACAACATATTTTCTTGGACATTGCTGGTTTTATTTTAAAGTTTGTCACCTCGTATGCTTTGGTGATTCCTACCCTTTTTTTTTCATCGTTGTGTTGCTTTGTTTTGTCACTTTGGTTCCAACTTTCTAAGTTTGTAAGAGCAATATTTAAAACTATCCCTATTTCTGGCCTTTTGCCCCACTTTTAGTACTGCGTTTGCCCAGAATTCTTGCTCTAAGAGGTTCAGATGTGTGTGTCTGAGGACACTATTTTAATTTAAAGTGCCATATGGCACTTTCACAATGCAGGGGATATGTTACAGTTCCTGTCACACACCGCCTGCATTGCATTCCATTCACAGATCCTCTTTTCAGTGTTCATCGACATTGAAGGGTTTGTAAACTCCAATGTGTTTACAGTAAGCATAACACACCCCCTTTTGATGTCAGCTGCCTCTTCTTCCTACACTATCGCATTATAGCCCCTACACGGTTAGGTACCTGCAGACACGTTGGCCCATTTTGCTATTCAGTAAACTTAGCTAATTTGTATACACCTAATTACCTATACCCTAGTTACAGCACTACACGAGAGCCTATGCACTTAGCAACCACTTTTACCTGACATTGTTATGAGTTTGCATGCTGGCCAGTATAATGTAAAAATTGATTTTAACATTTATATTGCCTTTGTAATATATTTTTTAAATTTTTTGCAGGATTGCATGTTTAATTGCCACTGCGCTCCGCTTAAACAGCCCATATCTGCTAATAAAAACATTTTTGATTTTCACAAGGTTGCACCACTTAATACATGCTTTACTTTAAGTTGTCATGGCGCTGTTTTTATTTTTGCAGTCATGTATGTGGTTACTAACCACATACAATTCAGCTGCAGACACGGCTCCTAGATGGATGCCTGTCTGCTTGCTGGATCGCAAATTCACCTAATTTACATGGTTTTCACCAACAAATGAGGTGATTTGCATTACTCCAATGCATCCATGTTGGAATAGTGCTGGAAGGCTTGTGCATGCCCCCAGCACTGTTTCCTGGCTTGCAAGGGCTCCCAACTCCATGTTCGAGCCATGACACTATGCTTACATGGAGATTAGATCTGTGTAAGCTTTATTGAATCTAGAAGTCAGTCAAATGAATTTTCACTATTTTGAAAATTAGGTATTGTGGTCTCAGTCAAATGAAATTCAGTATTTTGAGTTTTCAGTCATGTGAAGTAGACCCATTTAGGGACATAAAATATGTCCCCAGATTCAGCAAGCTCTGCACGGAGTGCAGGAATAGTTCAAGAGCTGCTGTACTCAATATGGCCAACGAGCGATCCAGGAACGAGCTACCGGGACATGCACAAGTGCTCCTACACTATTCCTGCACAGACACCACTACTATATGCTAATTACCTCATTTGCTTGTGAAAACCATGCAAACGAAGTGAATTAGCGATCCAGGAACAGGCAGGCGTCTGTACAGGAATAGTGTAACCTGCAAAAATGTATTTGGTTACTAACCAAATACATTTTCTGCAAATTGCAAAACGGAGGCATGGTAGCTCAAAAGAAAGCATGTATTTCATGTAGTAGGCATGCCAATGGCCAAATATATAGCCATTGGCATTAAAAATAGTTGCAATTTTGTAAAAAACAAGTTTATTTATTTTTTTTTATCTCGGCCGTTTAAGCGTAGGGCAGCAGTGCACAAATGGGATCACTCCAAAAATAAGAAAAAAGGGGGAAATAAGCTTTTATACCCAAATCAGCATTTTGCCATAATAGTCAATCTCATGCATAAGACAACAATACCAGGGAATAGTGGTTGCTAAGGAGGGAGGCTCAGTGTGAGTGTGGTAACTACGAATTAGCATTCTGCTTTATGTAAATGAGGGAACTGATACTGAATCACATATTTCCTCTCAGTGTTAGCTTACACCCAACCATTTAGGTGCAGCAACACCTTTTTATAAGTATAAGTGTTGAATGACCTCATAAGGGGGTGTGTAATGCATGCTGTATGCTTATTGGTGCTCTGTGGCCTATGTATGCCATTAGCTAAGCAAAGCTAAGGAAGGGGGTGTGTCTGAGGCTGCCTAGCAGGGTTTACATTGCCTAAATGGGTGTGCACTCCACGCACTGGGTTTTAAACAAACAAACAAACAAACAAAAATAAAAAACAGGAAATAGCAGCACTGCTCACATCTGAGCACTGGGTATGTATGGCATGCCTTGGGGCTTAAACGGGAAGACAATAGGAAGGGAAAACAGCAGTAGGAAGGCAATCGAGGAGAACTAGCATAACTGTCAGGTAAAATGTATCAGAATCAGCCAATTACACAGGCAGCAGCCCAGCACACTACTATAAACTATGCAAACACCTTTCAGTCTGTTTTTTCCCCACAAACTCTACACCACCAGTGTACACAGATGGGGAAATTTTACCTGACAAAACTAACAAAATGTTAGGGGCTGCTGTTGCTCTCATACATCAATTTGTGGAAGAGGCTGAGAGTGGTGAGGATGTGAATGCTGATGACCGTCCCACAGTGAGGAGGAAGAGAAGAGTGTACAGACCCAGGGCAACCTACTAGGGGCTACATGAGTTGGAGATAGTGGAGTGCTATAAGGTGGACAGGGACATTCGACAGCAATGTTGAGCTGTGCCAGCCCCACCTCACACACAGAATCAACAGAGGGGAACTCATCCCAGTGGATACCAAGGTATGTGTAGGCTTAAGGATACTAACCACATGTACCTTCCAAAGGGCAACTGGGGATATCATGAGGATCTCACAGGCATCAGCATCCAGGGTACTCCACCAATTCCTGGATGCCATGTCAGCACATGCCACTGAGCACATATATTTCCTCAATATGTTGACCAGCAATATGCATCTTCTCTACCAAATACCCTGAGGTAGTGGGTGCTATAGACTACACTCACATACACATCAAAGCACCACCTGGTGAGTGGGGCAGGGTCTACATAAACATCAAGGGTTTTCCCTCCAACTGCCAGGTCATGTGAAATGCCCAGGGCATTATCTTGAATGTGTGTGCTGACAGCCCTGGAAGCTATCATGAGTCCCACATCTGGCATATGACACAGCTGTACCAGTCATTTGGCAGTGGGGACATCCGGCCACCTAGTGGGAGATGCTGGATACACACTGGAGCTGTGGCTGATGATGCTCCTCAGAAATGCACACTCACCTGAACAAGAACTCCATAATGAGGCACACGCACAAACTAGAATCATAATAGAGCATGTGTTTGGGATGCTGAATTCACGGTTCTGCTGCCTGCTCATATCTGGTGGAGCCTTGCAGTAATCTCCAGCTACATGTACACAAATGTTCATAGTATGTGCCATGCTTCACAATATGATCCTGCGGAAACAGCTGCAGCAGGAACAGCACAGGGCAGGACCACACATCCCCCCCACCATTGCTAAGGCCATCACAGGCACAGAGTGACTCGGAGGAGGAACTACCTGAGTCTGCCCATGTAGGCAGAAGGATGCGTGCCCAGTATGGCCAGGCCTTGACAAAGAGGAAACACATAGCACATACACTGACATGGTAGGGACCCAGAGAATGACACCTCTCTCTGACTTGCACATACAGCAAAAGGGATGCCAAACATGACACTACCTGTGCTTTACCATGTATAGGGAGTATACTATGTGCATCTGACATAGTCAGGCCTCCAGCACTGCCCTCAGTACTGGCCCAGCCACAAGGTAAGTCACCCTTCCTATCAATTACTGAATGGAGTAGTATGTTCTGATAGTTGTATCTATGGTATGGATGCGAGCATGCAAGGGAATCGGGTGGCTGAATGGGATGACAGCAGATAGTGGACACCTATGTGGGCAGCATGAAATTCATAACAAATACTGGTGTCAACATACTAGACAGTACTAGACAAAGTGACAAATCCCACTGCAGTACATGTGGTGGCCAAAATAACTGTGTGTGTCCATAGGACGCACACATGCATGTAAGTGAGGCTTACATACCCACCACTAGCCTCAGCCAGCAGTGCAGGTATAGATGACCATAAAGAAAGATTGGGCTTAGGCCTCCAATTGATGGCAATGATGAACAGACCCCTCCAGACCTACACAGACAGACTACAACAGGTCTGGCAGTTGTATGTTAGTTTTGAAAAGTAAGAAGTCTAAAACCGAAATGTAGGTCAATAAAACCTAATATCTGTACTCTACTGATATGCCTCCAGTCTGCATGATAGGTCAGAATACAGTATGAAATGGAAGCCAACAGAGTACCTGAAATACCAGTACAGTCATAGCAAATGTTTAAAGTTGTCAGGTCTGCCCCCCCCCTACAATCCTATGTAGAAATGCAGTAACATGTAAGTGTGAGGAATAATATCAGTGAAGCACAGATTACTTGAGCTGGCCCAATATACAGGATAGATTGTTCCATGTGTACAATATGCAGGGGTCTGTGTGTTAGGTTGTTGTGTGTTCAATATTGTCTTGAAGTGGTCAGTATGTAGCCATGGAGGGTTGTGTCTTGGTGGCCTATGGGCAGTACTGTGGTTGACAGGGCCATATTCCAACAACTGCAGTGCCAACCACAATGCTTCTCAGCAATACCCATGTCAGCAGTTATCCATACTCACTATCCAGATGTCAATATCTGCCACCATCTGAAAGATGGACATGCCATGAATGCGGGCTCATAGATACACACAGTACACAGGTGGATATACCCTAGACAGAGTGCATAAAATGTAACTGTTAACTGCATACAACTTTGGAATTGTACATACAGGTTAGCATCACATTAGTTGTCCGTGTAGTATGGAATACTTGTGTAATCTTGCCAATCACTGGCAGACCACAAAAGGCACAGTTATGAAGTAATGAGAGACTGCCTATGTCCCTGCACAAGGCAGCATAACATAAGGAGAATGTCCCAGATATATCTGTGAGTCAGCTGCAAGTAGCTTCCATATCACTCATGCACTCAGCTCACCCCAACATCAGCCACAGGTTTGTCACAGGTCATATCCTTGCTGTTGGGAATGAGTACAGTATGACCCCACTTCTGTATGGGAATACCCACAGAATGCAGCATGCCCAAGAGGTGTACTGTGCAGGTGTGCCCTAGCTGTAAGCAGCACCCTGCCTGCATCCAGACCAGTGGATCAATATGAACAGGAAGCATTGCCATTAACACCTTGCATACTTACCCTGTCACCCCAGGGGAATCCACTGGCTCACAGACAGGGACTGTAGGAGTGACAAAATGCACTGCCCTGCTACAGATAGCCTGCATTACTACCAAATGGCCTATACTCCTCTGTCTGAGGCCTGTGCCTCACCTGTACTGCGAGTGCATGGTATCTAATGAGGTCCTAACTAACAACCTGACACAGTCAACAGAACACAAATGCAAGGCCATGTTGACAAATCCCATTAGCATGCCTCCCATGTCCTACTGCATGAACTGTGGACCAATCCATAAATACCGCTGGGATGAAGGGCTAACTATAGGGATACTTCTCAGATATTGCTCACATAATGTTAGAAAGAGGATAGAATAACAGTGTGGGGGTGTAGAAGCATGGATGTCATGGAGTGTGTGAAGTCTGAAACTCTGATGTGTGCCCGTACTACCTCTGCCTGCAAATCCAGTAAAAGGTGGCTACAAACCTGCTAATAAACCACAGTGTGAAGGGGAACTGACCAGATATATGAGCCCTGCCTCTGGGTAACCTGGGTGAATCTGTACAGCTTAGAGGTATGGCCATTCTGTTAAGTTGATATAGGTACAAGAAAAGGATCCTCAGCCACCATAGTACCAAGTCGTTGGACCATTTACACAGACCCATCAGCAAGTGTCTGTAGCTACCCCTCCAAAATGGCAGGAGTGTGCAAGAATGTGTAGGCTGCAGACCACAATACTGGACTCAGCTTCATTAATCTTGTGTTTCCCGGTAAATAACTGTGAGCAAATAATTATATCTGTCAGTAGTTGATGACATAATACATCACAGTGTAAAACATCACATATGTCTGAATATCCCTGCTAACACCAACCATGTAACACAAGCAGCACAGACAGCAATACTTACAGTATCCCCTATCTTTCACCCATTGTGAGTCCATATTGGCAACCTATCTACAGATATCCTGCAGAAACAGGTTGCTAGCTGTAGGTGTAAAACACCAAAGCCTGGACTGGAGTACAGCCTTAACTGGAATGGATTCACACATTCAATACATAAGGTCATACTGGGCATGCTCCTACACTTAGAGAAATGAAGCCCTTGTCTGACAACACAGTGGACTATACATAGCTGTCATTTGCAGATATATGTGCACACACAAACCAAATTGTACACCATTTATGCTTCACACATACATTGGATAGGAATACTCACACATATCTAAGTGCAACAGACTATAATATGTCAAACATGCACACAAAGAGATGTGGGAAAGAGAGATGCAAGCAGTTACAGAGAGTATTCCATTATGAGGTCTGTCCCACCCACTACACATCCAATAGGCCTATATCACATGATGTGCTGATGTCAATCAATGTAGACATTCTTTTTGGTAGCACTCAGCCCTATAGTGTCTGTGGTGCTTGTGATAACTGTGTAACATGATAGTACACATAAGCATTCCTGTAGCATTTGTAAACTCAATCCTGTAAAATGTAAAGTTGTGTGTGACTGAGTGTGTGTGTGTGTGTGTGTGTTTCCAGAGGAATGACTTATGGCCCATTCACACACACTGCACTTCCCATTGCCCATGTTAGCACTCCTGCTGATGTCAGTTACTTTGAAATAATCCTTTGGGCAAGTCTCAGCACTATAAGCTCCGTGGTGCTCGTGATAACTGTGTAATACTGTAGTGTAGCAAACTAGTTAGGTCAAAGTGCTAATCCCAGACGTGGCAACTGTCAAAGTGTGTGTGTGTGTGTGTGTGTGTGTGTGTGTGTGTGTGTGTGTGTGTGTGTGTGTGTGTGTGTGTGTGTGTGTGTGTGTGAGTGTGTGTGTTTGGAGATGAATGATTTTGTGGCCATTCACACTCACTACACCTCCCATTGCCCTACTTTAGCACTCCTGCTGATGTCAGTCATCCTGAAATAACCCTTTGGCCAAGTCTCAGCCCTAAAAGCTCTGTGGTGCTCATTATAACTGTGTAACATCGTAGTGTAGCAAACTAGTTAAGTAGGAGTTCTAATCCCAGACATGGGAACTGTTAAACTGTGTGTGTGTGTGTGTGTGTGTGTGTGTGTGTGTGTGTGTGTGTGTGTGTGTGTGTGTGTGGTTTTGTGTGTGTGTGTGTGTGTGTGTGTGTGTGTGTGTGTGTGTGTGTGTGTGTGTGTGTGTGTGTGTGTGTGTGTGTGTGTGTGTGTGTGTGTGTGTGTATGTGTGGAGATTAATGATTTTGAGGCAATTCACACTCACTACACCTCCCATTGCCCTACTTTAGCATGCCTGCTGAAGTCAGTCACCTTAAAATAACCTTTGGGCATGTCTCAGCCCTATAAGCTCCGTGGCACTCGTGGTAACTGTGTAATATGGTAGTGTAGCAAACTAGTTAGGTAGGAGTTCTAATCCCAGACATGGCAACTGTTAATCTGTGTGTGTGTGTGTGTGTGTGTGTGTGTGTGTGTGTGGGTGTGTGTGTGTGCATTTGGAGAGGAATGATTTTGAAGCCATTCACACTCACTACACCTCCCATTCCCTTACTTCAGCACTCCTGATCATGTCAGTCACCTTGAAATAACCCATTGGCCAAGTCCAGATCATAAGCTCCATGGCACGTGCAGTAACTGTGCAATACTATAGTGTAGCAAACTAATTAGGTAGGAGTTCTAATACTGGTCCTGGCAACTGTGAACTTGTGTGTGTTTGTGTGAGAGAGTGTGTGTATGTCTTTGTTAACACCTGATTTTGTGGACATTCACACTTACTACACTTCTCTTACCTTTCCTTTAGCACTGCTGCTGATGTCACTCACCTTCAAAGCTACCTTTCGACATCTCTCCAACATATCAGCTCCTTGGCTCTTGCGATAACTGCATAATGCCATTGTGTAGCAAACTAGTTAGGTAGGAGTTCTAATCCTTGTCCTGGCAACTGTGAAATGTATGTGTTTGTGTGAAAGAGTGTGTGTGTCTTTGTTGACACCTGATTTTGTGGACATTCACACTTACTACACTCCTCTTACCCTTCCTTCAGCACTGCCTTTGGACAGCTCTCTAACATATAAACTCCATGGCACTTGCAATAACTGTGTAATACCATAGTGTGGCAAACTAGTTAGGTAGGAGTTCTAATCCTGGTCCTGGCAACTATGAAAATGTGCGTGTTTGTGTGAGAGAGTGTGTGTGTCTTTGTTGACACCTGATTTTGTGGACATTCACACTTACTACACTTCCCTTATCCCTCCTTTAGCACTGCTGCTGATGTCACTCACCTTCAAAGATACATTTGGACAGCTCTGCAACATGTAAGCTCTATGGAGCTTGTGATAAAATGTGTAACACTGTTGTAGCAGTACATAGCTAGGTAGGGGTTCGAAACTCAGTCCTGGCAAGTGTGTGTGTGTGTGTGATTGTGTAATAACAGGATCCATTGTGTGGTGGGTTTTGCTACATTATTATATTGAGGACCCATATGTCCCAATGTCCACATTACAAGGCCAACAGTTGTCAAACACCGTAGAAGTTCTGTAGACAATCCACAACTATAAATGTCCACTGCCATATGCAATGACTATGTGACAGTATGGATTAGGGAACAATATAGGCAACCATTATAATACCCAGAGACCACTCTCCACCCACTGATCATACACAAACATGTTTGGCTCTTTTTCTCTTCCTTTGTTTCTTTCTCTCTCTCTCTCTCTCTCTCTCTTTCCCTCTCTGGTAGATGTGGAAAAATACATGTGTTTTGCATAAGCAGCAGCTTGACTTTTGTAGGTAATGTTCTTGATCAGCTGATGGCCTGTGCATGACTTGGAGACCTTCACTTGCTAATTGCATGTGGAACAGCTGTGGTATCATTCCTATAGCCAATTGCATGGAAACACACTCCTATAGCTAAGAACTTCACGTGGGTGTTGGCCCTTTCCCTCACTGTGAGCAGGACTTCATTTGGGTGTCTGACAAACAGCATCACAGAAATACCTTTTACAATGAACACTGTGGAGACAGGCCAACAAACTGGAGGGGGATGTTCCAGACATGGGGACAGAATGTAAGTATTGTTGTTCTACATTTGAAGTAATGTTGGTTTAACAGGGTTTGTTTGGATATGTCTGTTCTGCATGGTTTAAAATCTGGCATGACAGTGTTATGTGGTTGAGAACACTCTCAGCTATAGGGCTATCTGCAGACTGGCCAGAGTTTGGAGTCTTAGATTTGGTGTGTTACTCACATATTTTCTGTTTTTATAAATGCAGTAACATACTCTGATGATTGCAGTCAGTAAAAGGTAACATCCATGTGTGTTACTGACTTTATATCCCTCAGAAGAGATGTCACAACAAACCCTGTTACACAATCAATTTTCTCAGTTTATAACAGCAATATGTCAATATTGGTCCTGTGTTTGTGCCTCTGCCCCCCAAGTCTGTCAGCCTTTGTCCATATGTCATGCAGTAATAGGTGGATATGTACAGTATATCATTATCTACTGACATCATTCCTGATATCAAGCCAGTGATATATCAGATTGCCAGACATGTTATGTATAGTAGGCCTTATATTTGAGGACAAAACATGGGCATTCCATTGTAGTCTGTACAGTAGCAAGGTCTGTGTACTTATGATGATTGTTGACAGAGTGTCAGTATTGTGTAACAGTGCATTGTGAATATGTTATTTGGCCTGTGTACAGACTGGGGTAGATGTCAGTGTTCTTGGTCCTGTTCTATCTGATGTTGCATGCTGCTCCAGTTTCTGGTACTCTCTCAGCTTATATGTTTGTAGGGCCAGACTGAGACATGTCCCATACCACAGTCAGGCATCAGACTACATTGTGAATTGGACCAGTATATGTAGGGTTAGTGTGTGAGTGGCAAATATGATGATTTGTTTTGTTCACACAGTCCATATACTGTACTATTAATTGGGCTTACCATTATGTGACTGTGACTGTGTTGAGATTGGTTGTGGGTATGCACTTTCACACTGGTGTCTGTTACTCCGTGCTGTTACATGCCTGTAGTGCCTGCTATATTTGCAATTACATGTGTATTCCCCCATAGGTAGATTGGGTTAGTGTTGTGGCAGTCTGCCTGTAGTGTAGAGAGTGCTTGGTGACATGTCCAGCAGCTCAGTGTATTTACCTAGTGTGATGTTATGTCCAGATATTTGTCAGATGTACTGTTGCCTGGCCACCATACATGTTGTGTATTTCTGAGAAAGCAGTGGGATGCTGTGAAGATGTATGTCACTAACTAGTGGGAAGTATGTGGGCTTGGGACCTCTGCTCCTCCAGTTAATATATGTTAGGACAGACAGGAGGGTGTGAATGCGTCAACTCTATGAGCTTATCTTCTGCAGTATTTGTGATATATCCACATTTTCATGACTTTAAACATCCCCTTTCTCAGGCTTGGTCCGCATTTCTTGCACTAAGGAGTTCTGTGTATACCTCTCAACTGACCAGAATGTTTCAGACTGTCCATGTTTATTGCTCATATTTCTGCTGTATTCCACAGGATCATTACTATGATTTGTGTGGTACTTTACTATGATGATTTTATGATGTCTGTCAGTAACTGATGGTGTACATGTCAGTTTCAGAAGAGCCTTCCTTCACAACATGTATGTTGTCACAACCTCTGTCACTGTAGCAACATTCTACATTCATAGCATTCAATGCTTACATTATGTTCCCTTGCACTAAGAGTTTGAGAGTTATGGTGCTGAGGTATGACTCCACTACATGTTATGGGCATATGTTACACACACACACACACACACACACACACACATATATATATATATATATATATATATATATATATATATATATATAGTGTGTGTGTCTGTGTATATATACATATATATCAGCATATGTATATATCTATATCCTTTTTATGTGTAAACATGACTGCTGTATATACCTTCTCAGATGTATCCCACCATATTTATCTGATATGTGTATATTTAGATATAAAAACATGATTGATTCAACACTATTTTTACTAACAAGTAGTAAACAATTGTAGAAGTCAAATCAAAAAATAAGAAAGAAGCACCTCCAAGGAAGTCCTGCTAAAACCAAGTATGCTGGAACAAAAAAGGACTTCCACCAAAGCGGATGACCAGTGTTGAAAAGCTAAAAACAGCAATCTTTATTAAAATGCTTTAGTTAAAAAAATCTCAAAAAACATTCTCAGGTAGAAACAGGACACCGTTTATCCTGTTTTTACCTGAGAATGGCTTTTGAGATTTTTTAACTAAAGCATTTTAATAAAGATTGCTGTTTTTAGCTTTTCAACACTGGTTGTCCGCTTTGGTGGAAGTCCTTTTTAGTTCAAGCATTGTAGTAGTCAAAGCAGTTGTTCATTACTATTCAGTATGTATACTGAATGATATATTTAAAAAGCAACAGAGATTCTTGCAGCTCAGATGGCTTAGTGGTTAAGTGTTGTGACTATAGTGTACAGAGTCCTGGGTTCAAGACCTGGATGGGCTATTTATTTTGTTGATGGGCAGAACAAGTGCTGATGGAAACAGGGTGAGTAAGGCTGCTTTAAGCAGGTTTGCATGATGATAAACGCTACTAATGTAGGGTTAAATGAATACGTGCTTACACTGTGTAGGCTTCACTTACCAGTGCGCAAATCTGCTTAGCATTTACATTTAAGCAATGCTTAAACCTGCTCATAGCCCAGCCCTGGTAACCAGTGATCACATTCCAGTCTGATCAGATAGCAGTGTAATGACATCTTTAATAAGTATATTTAATTCTTGTACATAACATGCTTCTATGTGCTGTCATTACAGTAGCAAGGCATGTGAGTATGCTGTATGAGACACCTGAGTATACATGGGTAGTACAACAATCTTTTCTCTTTGTATGTGTTTCATACTTGAGTAGTATTCCAGGTTATATGCAGTCACACTTGCATGCATTGTATCATGAGATTACTACCTTTAGCAGTGCTTTTACAAGTAAGAGTAGATTGCAGATTGTAGTACTGGAACCATACATCCCTGCATGCAAAGCTGGACTCTGAATACTGACTATCGTGTTCTTGGTGTTTGAGCTGTATGTTTTTAAGTAACTCCTACTGGATATTGATCTGATATGTTGATATTAACTGTAGACTACTATGTTTTTAGGGCATGTCATTGAGGTCTGCTGTCATGTAGTAATGGCATACCTATCACTTTCAGACATCTGTCTTTCAAAGCATATATCCTAATGCATAATCTGTTGGCTATCTACTTTCTGTCTCCCCTCTGTACAGATGTGCAGATGTCAGGTATTCATCTTGGCTGCTTACAGGCATTCCCTGATTGACTGACACTGACATGTCTGCCCAGCTGTGTTATGAATGCCACAGCTAGGAAACCCTACTCTGTATGCACCACATGCTATGGATATCTCAACCAGACTGCCACAGTGAACAGAACATATTTGGGTACAGGTCTCTAACCCAGACAGTGGCCATGTTATGCAATAAACATTCATAGGTTCATAGGTAGGTACTAGGCTATCGGCCCTGAGACCTATACAAGCCCAGCCAAAAAGGCTTTTGCCACCAAAAGAAAATTATTTTCCTGTGCCACTGTCAAGCAGAGCCACAGAGATGATCCCCATGGTGAATTTTCTATTTCCCATCCAATCATCAAGATTTTTCTTGAAGAGTACTAATGAGGAGCTTTGTTTGATATAGATAGGTAGTTTATTCCATAGTATGTGAACTCTCTGGGACAGGAATCTATCCCTCCGGCATGTTCTGTTTATTGTGGTGACAATGTTTAGGTTCCTAGAGCATATAGCTTGGAGGAATTGGGATTTCCTTAAGTGGAGCATGTCCAACAGCTATGGGTTTGACATAGCTTTGTATGTTAGGCAGAGATCACCCCTGAGTAGGCGATATGGGATGGAGTAAAGCTGGAGTTTTTTGAGACGGTCTGCGTAGGGCATCTGTTTGAGGCTGGTAATCCTCTTTGTGAGGTATTTCTGCAGCCTTTCCAGTTGTTGTAGATGTCTTGTGAGGTACATACCAAAAGGGGGGTGTACTCTATAATGGGTCTAATGAGTGATGAGTAGAGGGGAACAATGACCTCTTTTTTTCTGGATGAGAAACCTTTTGTGATGAGGTGTGCCACATAGAAGGATTTCCTGACTACTGTGGCAATGTGATTGTCAAAGGAGAGACTACTGTCCACCTGTGTCCCAAGGTCTCTTATCACACTTTCGGTGTTAAGTATACTACCACCTATGTTGTAGTTTATGGGTACAGAGTTTTTACCAAAGGGGATGACAATGCACTTTTTGGCACTGAGCTTAAGGCCATGGCTTTGACACCAGGCATCTGTCTTAGTGAGGCTCTTTTGTAGGATGTCCACATCATTAGGAGTTTTGATTATGGCTCCTAGTTTGCAGTCATCTGTGAACTTCATTAGCCAAAGACCTTCTGTGTTAGCCTGTACTTCAAAGAAGTAGATACTAAACAGGAGAGGACCCAGGACTGAACCCTGTGGTACTCCACTTGTCACTGGTCTGAAGTCGGATTTGGAGTCTGCTACTTTCACAGTGTGAGTTCTGTCAGTGAGCCAGTTGGCAACCCATCTTGTGACATAAGGATATATACCTAGTTTAGTGAGTTTATCTATAATTCCAGAGTGGGGGATGGTGTCAAAAGCCTTGGCAAGATCTTGATAGGCTGTGTGAACCACCTTACCCTTGTCTATGGCTTTGGTGACTGCTTCAAAGAAGACTATCAGGTTTAGGAGACATGATCTCCCTTTTACAAACCCAAACTGGGTGGGGTCCAGAGTTTGGAGATTACCAATGTCTTTGTTTATAAGTTCCATGATGATACATTCCATGGCCTTGTGGACCAGGCTCGTCAGGCTAATGACGCGGTAGTTCCCGGGGTCAGTGATGGCTCCCCCTTTGTGGAGTGGGATAACCATTGCTGTGTGCCATTCAGCAGGTACAAAGCCTGAGGTGAGGCTATGATTGAACACGTTACTTAGGTGGGGTGCCAGTTCATTCTGTAGTTAGTGTAGAACGCAGCCTGGGATGTTGTCTGGTCCCATGGATGCTGTGTTCTTGGCTTTGGAGAGTGTGGTTTTTACCTGTGCAGCCGTGATTACAGGAACTTTGCATTCTTCCGGTATAGAGATGGGCTCTATAGGGGATGAGAGGGGGGTAAAGTTAGTACTGAACCTATCTGCCAGGATGTTGGCAATATCAGTTGGGTCTGTATATTTAGTGCCATTGTGCTGTAACTCAGAGCAGATCTGAGTGTTGCCATTGAGATTCTTGACATAGCTATAGAATGCTTTGTGGTTGTCTTTAGAATCAGTGGCAATTTTGTTTTCGTAACTAGCTTTGCAGGATTTTATCAGGGAATGCAGCTTCTTACTGAGGCTGACCAGGGAGCTCCTCCACTCATGGAATTTTACTCTCTTTTGCAACAGTTTCTTCCTTCTGTTGTACAATTTGTTTATGGCAGGTGACCACCAGATTGGCTTCCTTTTTTTGGAGGATAGCATCCTGGTTCTGTTGGGATAGCATGATCCATGCACTAATGTAAGTGCTTATAAAGTGCAATTGTGTAGGATTCAGTAGTTGTAACTGTATTGTCCATCTGCAAGGGTGTCATGAAGTTCACCACTTCTGTCTTAAGAAGCATGAAGTTGGCTTTTGAGAATTTTTTTACCATGGTTTCCTTAATGGGAGGTTGGAGCAGGATATGGATATCTAGGGTAATTAGCTTATGGTCAGATCGGACCAATGAGGCATTGACTTCAGGTGTGGAACACCGGTCACTCATGTTGGTAATGACTAGATCTAGGATATATGTTGCATACATGTCAATTGGAGCACCTCACTGGCCCTCTTCAAGAGAAAAACAGATGAGTGGATGTTGAATTTAACTGTCACCCTGGGGATCACTCAAGTGGCAGCAGCTAATAGATGGCCTACTGACAAATGTCAGGTGGCATGATACCAGTGTACTCACATGCCCTACTTTTCTCCATGGACATTAATCTAGGAACACCTGCACCTATGGACCTCAGTACTGACAAATGTGTCTGTGTGCATTACTGAGTATAACAGTGTTTGTGTGCTTGTAAACTTGTAGTTGGAAATACTCTGAGGGCCTTCTCACCCACTACATCCTCCATTGCTATACTTATAAAGGGCTGCTGCTGTAATTCACATTAAATGTACCTTGTGACACTCTTCACCCTATGGGCTACCTGGACATTGCAGTACCAGCATAACACTGTTCTACAAATGGTTAGATAGGTGTGGATTACCCCCTGAGTCCTAGTTAATGTGAGTGTGTGTGTGTGTGTGTGTGTGTGTGTGTGTGTGTGTGTGTGTGTGTGTGTGTGCGTGTGTGTGTGTCTGTTCATGTGTGTGTGTGTGTGTGTCCTGGTCAATGTATGATTGTGGGTATGTCAGAGCATAATCATGGGTTTCAGTAAGTATAATATCCAGTGTGGGGTGGGAGTGCTGGGTATAAGGCCTTTACATCATGGTACCCCCAGTACATGTCCCAAGGTCCACTGTATGAGGACCGCTGTCACCATCAACCATACAGGTAATTGATAACACTCCTCAGCCCAATGATGCATGCGCTGTGTGCAAAATTATAGAATCACTGACAAGGTAGTCAGCACTGCTAAACCCAGGTCTGTCAAATATGTCTATGACTGTATGCGTTTGTCAATGTGTATATCACAGTATGTTATACTGTGTATTGTCCATTAACATCCAGTACATCCCCCATTACCATACTGTACAAGGCCTGGTGATGTTGTTAATTTTAAAGGAAGCGCAGGATACACCTCACCATACAAGTTCTGTGATGTGTGCAATTAAGACCAAACACAATAGTAGTAACAAGTACCTAGGTAGGGGTTCTAATCTCAGTGTTGCTAAGTAAGTTTTTGTGTATGTGAAGGGATCTACTTCAGTTTGCTGAAAATATATTTCCCAGGAGATCATTTGTCCAAGAACTAACTGGCCAAAGGTAACATTGCAAAACAATCATCTTGTGGAATTCAGGGTCTATATTAGATCAGCAAACACTTAAAAAAGCAAATTCTGATTGATCGACCTTATGTAAGTGAAAGCTTACAATCTCGAACTGTCAGATCAGCGATTTTTTTCCTAGGGAAAAAAATTGCTGATCCAACACACATACACACAAGCACACCAAACAAACAGAAATCCACACACATACACCTAAAATCTGACACCTAACCCTACACTAAACTATGCACACAACACTAACTATCCACTTACCTTAACCCAAACCCTAACCATAAGGTCCATCACTATCACACACTCACCTCACCCGCTCCCTAACTCTAACTCACCTAAATCTGCCCTAACCCTCATGTCCACACAATCGCACACATACCTAACCTGAGCCCTAACACTAACTCACCTAACCCACCCTAACACTCACATCCACACAATCACACACTTACCTGAATCCGACCTGTAACTTTCCACCACAGCACTGAAAATACCAAAGCAACAGAAACGGACAGCCAGATTCTTTCCCTAGGAAACAATTTGAGTTTCTGTTGCTTTGATATTTCTAACTTTCGCTAAAATAAGGTTGATCAATCAGCGTTCACTTGTTTAAGCATTCGCTAAATTCATGCCATCAAAACTAGTAGTGGCTATGTAAATGCCTTTTTCCCCACTGTACAGCTGTACAGCAATACTGGAGTTGGTATACGTAGTTGGGTGTGGTTGTTGTGGGCAAAGCCATCCATATTGGGGGTATTGTGTGTATCCCCCCACTTAGTGTGCTGTTATACTGTCCAGTTTATGTTAAGAGGTTAAATAGTTGTTAATCACACTATGTGTGATTCTACGCTACCCACACCCTTCAAAGTAGGGGGCTGTGCCCCCCACACCAGCACAACTATGTATACCAACTCCAGGATTGCACTACATTGGGGAAAAGGACATATACCCTGCCAGTACCATTTCCAATTAAATTAAATTTGGCAGACTGATTATTTACTGATGTGATGTTTTGGCAGTTTGGTCTTGGTAGAATTACATATGCCAAAATGAGTTCTCTGCAAAATGAAGTACATCCATGTGAACAGTATTCTCTGTGTGTTGCATCAACACAAAAGCCTGTGTGTGTGTGTGTGTGTGTGTGTGTGTGTGTGTGTGTGTGTGTGTGTGTGTGTGTGTGTGTGTGTGTGTGTGTGTGTGTGTGTGTGTGTGTGTGTGTGTGTGAGTGTGTATTCACAGACATTTGGTGTGTGCCACCCAGTACAATTACTATTGGCCACTGTAGAAGAGCTGCTTACAACAGCCACCGTGCATTCACCTGTATGCACCCCTCAGCCCTATCAGCCATGTGTCACATGCAGTAATTGTTATACACACCTGTTACTTGTGTTCAGCTGTACCCGGGATATGACACAGTGAATGTGTTACCACAGTGCCACAATCTTTGTAGGAAAGGACAGCAGACCAACATCCTCCTACCATGCAGACACCTAGAACACAAACAGAGTACATTATGGAGACCACATTCAGTCAGTGTTAATAACAGTAATAATGCATCATGGCTGGACAGCTACACACCCTGATGTGTAAGCATGAAACAGTCCAGCTGACAACACTTTAAACAGCATTACATTGCTAAACTTTAGTATATTGACACTGTGCATCAGAACCATATTAGCATGTCCCTGCATCGATGGTATGGATGACAGGGATGTAGCGCAGGTATCATCATATGCACAGGGTGTGGTGTGGGTTTGCCAGAGACCTAGGCTGAGCCATTTGGTTAACATCATGTGTGTGGGTTAGAGGGTTGTTCATTAAATGGCCTGTGCAGATGTGGTGTGTGTGTAGGTATGGAGGTGCCCTAGCTGTGATGGTGATCTGTGTATATGGATTCACACAGTTCTGCCATGTGTCTGCCCCATACAGGAGTTTGTTGGACAGCTGCGTACCATATATGGCAGGGTGCACAGTTCATTGTGTCCGGTCACAGACACGGGAACTGCGCCTGCCAGGGGTTGCATGGGCACCATCAGGCAGAAGCCAAAATATGGTACTCTCCCCTGATGATGGCAATTGTCTGCTGGATCTGCTTTCCTGTTGGGACAGGCCAGGACCACGTGCATGTGGCCTGCTGCATTGTGGTGTGGACAGCACCCCTCTGTAGTGCTGGTGCAGGTCCTGCCACTGTGGGAGTGGGAGTGAGATGTCACACATTCACGTATACCTCCATCTGTTGGTGTTGCTGACCTACGTTCACATGGCTGACGCCCTACTCCCACTACATGTTCTACCACAGACACCACATGGTTGAGGATTCCCACCATCTCATCCAACTGTCTATCCATGACCCCTGCAAAGTAACAGTGGGCATCTGCATGATCACGGATGTACTCACGTACAGGAGGAAGAGTAGCCATCTGGAGCCTCAGACCAATTCTGATGTGCCTCCATGATGGGCCGAAACATGTGCCTGGTGACATCTGCTGTGGCACTTCTGCCAGGGGCATGATGGCCAGCAGCCCTCCTACAAGCACCCCTGTCCATCTGACTGTGTGGGACCTCGCCGGTCATACAGCTATGTCTGCTGTGTACAGACACACTTGCCATAGTCACCACACTTTCCTGTCTCATGCCATCACCCGCCAACTGTCCCTCATCTATGGCCACTGGTGATGGGGTATGTGTGGGCATTGTGACTGTGTGTGGGGATGGGGTGGATAAAAGTGGGATGGCAACAAATGGCATAGATTCAGCCTCTGACAACCTGCCTGTGCCTCACTATGCCTATCATCATTGTCAGAGTTTGTATGGACACTAACATCAGTTTGCTTGCAGGAGGGACCCTGACCCATCTCACCACCTATGAGGGGCAGACAAGAAATTTAAATTAAGAACTGTACATTATGGTTTACCTACACACACACACACACACACACACACACACACACACACACACACACACACACACACACACACACACACACACAAAGATATCACACAAACCACTCATTACCCAACAGTTGACATGCATGACATATGGCACTCAACAGCATGCACTGCAGCCATTCGTAATCCTTGTTACCAACAATATACATCTCTGTGATGCATGAGTTGTGTTAGTAGATGATGCCCCTTCTTCTGGAATACACTGCACCCATGTATACCTTATTGCTGTGCACCTGTAGAGCACACTGGCATATACTGTGCACCATACCTCACAAGTGTACAGACCAGTGCTGAATGTGTACATGTCTGGCAGTTATATTTGCTCTGTTGCTCATAGCCCCCTGTGTGTTTATCTGCCACATAACTGGGATGATATGAGGTCTGATGTCAATAATTAATGCCTGACCTTTAACTGGCAGATCTCATCATCAGCATGTGCATGTATATGCAATAAAATCCTGTTAAACCAACAACCTTCAAAGCTTCATGTGGATATGAGGAGTGTACACACCCCTGTTGACATGCCAGCCTCTTCTAGGATATGCAATAGGGCTACAATACTGCATTTGATAACATTATACACACCTGATATGTGACATATGACCTGTGCAGTCCAATGCAGTATCAAACAAATGTGTTAGTCGTGGAGATGCTGAATGAGATGCATACAATATGTGGGGTGCATAAGTGTGCACACCCTTAAAACAATGGTTTGTTGAAGCACCTAAGTGAGCTACAGCAGTCACTATTCCTGGAAGAGGTATACTAGCATGGCCCATCCTTACTTGGCATTATTTGGTCTGTCTGCCCTACAATGGTCCCCCAACTCTGCCTGATTGCAAGGTTATCTCATGTGCACAGCCCTTGCAGGTCACACAGTGGCTTCTCTATTGCTGTAGAGTCTGGGTTATGCCTGGCACAATTAATAACCTTGACTGTGTTCAGATAAAGCCATTCTTAGGTAGCTTTGGATGTATGCTTTGGTTTACTGTTGTATTTGAAGCTGATACCCCTCCCCATCCTCAGCCTTATTGCAGATGCCTGACAACTATGGGCCATACAAGTGTTATTTTGCAGTGTTGCAAATTCCACCCACCATGTCTACTGGCTTAGTTCCAGCTAATGAACGGCAACCCTAAAGGGGTACACTGACACCAGCAAGCTAAAAGTTGAGGATGGTGGCCCTGAGATGGAGTGAGGTGTTGCTTGTGCACCACATATATCTTTATGAATACTGTCTGTAGGTTTGAGCCTTGGTCTCATGACAAAATTATACATTGCAGCACATCCCTTTGGGAGACTTGATGTTATGCTTATGCTACCTTTACAGATCCATGGATGATGTTTCATTTGGGGCAAATCTTCCGTCTGATAAGCTCAATCATACTTCTCAATGGTCCACATCAATGGGTGACAACAGGGAAATTAATATTGATAACGTATTAATATAGCTGACATAACACGAGTATATGTGTATGTGAATACAGATAGTCACAACTGTGACTATTGTCTGGCAGAACACTGTACAGTTGAATGTAATTAATTCAGTATATCACATGCAGTTTAACACAAACATCTGCAACAGTACTTTACTATGCATATGCCCTATATAGGTATCTTACATTTACAATCCAAACATGTATAATACTCATATTCACAGGTGACATATGGATAAGAACAACATTCCATCAACCGGCCTAGCCGTGGCACAGTCACAACTGTTTGACAGATGCTCTAGTGGTTGCCATATGTGAGCTGTCCTTTCCAAGGCTGAGTCAGGCTCCTCAGCTGTGACCCTACCTCTCCACCTCTTAGAGCATCACATCTGGGCAAAGCCTAAAATTAGGGGAGGATAAATAGGCACAGATCTTAAATATGCCCGTTACAAACCTATGAAGTTTGTAGCATAATATATTTTGCATTACCATGACTGTTCTGAAGGGGGTGGGGTCTGAAACTTGAGTGTTTGTCATTATTTCATGACTTTCATCCCCAGTTATTTGCCAGAATAATATGGATGTTAAGAGGAACAGGCCAAACATTATGGTGGGTAAATCTTGACATTCTGTGAAGATCTGTACAGTTGACAGGTATGGCCCACTGCAGACAGAGCCAGATGCTATGTCAATAGCAGTTGTTCAGCAGGACATCATTAGAGCAAGTCTTGTTGGCACATATAATTCTTTCAAAATCATCTATCCCATTATTACAGACCAAGTACTAGATTCAATTACATGCCTGCATGTTTGACATACTGGTTTTATTTTTATGCTCTCTTCTGTGTTCTCGTTTATGTCTTCCTTGTTTTTTTTTTTTTTTATTTATTTGTTTTTATTCTTTTCTTTTGTTTTCTCTCTCTCTCCACTAGAGGGATTGAGCTGGTTTGCATAGGTTGCGGCATGGCTTTTGTATGTGATGCACATGATCGGGTGAAGGCCTCTGCACCAACTGGTGTTCCCCACTTGCTCATTGCATGCAGGCAGTTGCGTAGTTCTTCCAATAGCCAATGTCATAGCAACCTACTACTATAGATGACTACTTCATGTGGCCATTGTCCCTTTACCTTGCCTGTATGGAAGACATCCTTCATGTGTGGGGGCAACAGTGTTACAGACAGCAAGTAGGAATACCTCTTACAACAAGACTTGCGGACACAGGTCAACTACATGTTTGTATAAGGTTCCAGACCTAGGGACAGAGTGTGAGTATTGCTGTTACATGCTTTGAGTACTGCTAGTTTTACAGGATTTGTGTGTACATGCAAGTTTTGCATAGAATCCAGTCTATCTGCATAGCTCTCAACTGTGCGGCTACCCACATAATGGCCAGAGGTTATGCTGCTATGTTTCATCTGTTCCCCAGACAGGTGTTGTCCTTGACAAATCAGTGGCATTCTCTCTGTTGATTGCTATCAGTAAATGGCAATATCCATTTGTGTTTCTGATGTCATATTCCTCAGGAAGAGTATGTTGCACCAATCCTGTAGAACCAGCAACTTTCACAGTATATACGAGCAATATTTTAAATATGGCCCTATGTGTTGGACTCTGTCCTCCACTTATATAGTGTATAGGAGCTAGCAAGTTAGGCTGGTGCACGGCAAGAGCACTTGTTAGACCCAAAATCAGAAAAAGGCCAGCACCAAGGAAGGTTAAAAAGTAGTTTAATAAAACTGAAACTAGACCGGTTTCAGCAGCAAGGCTTTCATCAGTAGTATAGTCAGCAAAAAGCACTTAGTCATCATCTTATATAATGTTCTCTAAGGCATCTATATGACATCACTTCCTGATAAGTCAAAAATGCAAACAAGGCAAAAGTAATTGAAAAATACAATCAAGGCAGAAGTAATTGAAAAATACATAGTTCAGTAAACAAAAAAGTTTGCCTGAGTTGCATGCATATCTCCAGATTATAATCAAAAAATCCAAAGAGACACAGTATACTGGTATATCAATAATAATAAACAAACTTAATAAAAAACATACAATAAAGGGTAAATGCCCCAAAATAAACCCGAAACAAAAGTCAGGTTATAAGAATTCTGGTGTTGAATACCAGCCACAGTATCCTAAAATGAGCTGAAATGCAAAAACCTAAGCAATGCAACCTGATAAGAAATAAGTACATATATGTAATGCAAGTGATGGTTAATTACAAATTATAATTTATCATTTAATCCAGGAGGAAAAGCCCCCAAGTTTAATGATCCACCTTTTTTCTTTGGTATTTAGGATATCATGCCAACCTGTTTTAAAGATCGATTCCCTATGATATGATCAATGATGGTGAATGTAAATTTAGCAGTGGGATGTTTGATAACATGTCTATATAGTGCATTAGTTAATCTTCTGTTTCTAATGTCACCAAGGTGTTCAGAGATCCTGACACGAAACTGTCTAGACGTTTGGCCAATATAAAATGCATGACATGTACATGTGGCAAGATAAATAATCCAGTCTGAACTGCAGTTACCAAAAAACTGTATGTCGTATATTTGTCCAGTGTTCCTACTAGTGAAAGAAGTAGTTTTGAAAATATAGTTACAAAAACTGCAATGTCCACATGGATAAATGCCTGAAAGTTTATCTCCAGTAAGTGTTCTTTGAGTTGGAGTGTGATCCATTTATATACCAGGCTTTGTCCAGATGTCATGCAGTAAGAGGTTGATAGGTATGGTCTATCATTATTTAGTGCTGACATTCCTGCTATCATTCCAGTGATATTGTGAACTCCCATACATGTTGTGGGGTAGGGGCCATATATATGAGGGCTACAGCTGGACAACATGTGTGACCCTGTACAGTCAAGAGGTCAGTGTATAGAGAATGCTGTTATATGCCCTTGTAAGACATATTATGGGGGCGGAGTATTAAATGTTTTTAACCTCGGCTGTTAGAACATGTAAGGGATATTACCAATAAGAAACAAAGGTATATGGCTGTACATTTTCATACATTTCAACATGGGAACAGTGGTGGGTTAGAGCTTACTGTTTTGCACAAAGTTCTGTTTGTCAGTGTGGTAGTACATTTTGAAGTGAAGCATTGTTATGTAAAGGATCCATTTACATTGTAACATGTGATACTTTTCTCCCTAGGGGGTTTACTGCAGAGTGTAATTGGAGGCTGTTGAATTAAATCTGTAATTAAGTGTTGATTGCTTCTTGTCTTCAAGGCAAGTATGGTTTTTATTGTTATACTACTTGGAGGCTTTGGCCAAGACAGCAGATTATCTTTTTTTTTGTGGATTACTTTGGGTTGCCACCTGTCCCACTTTGCGAGGGGCATGCCCTATTTGTGCAATTGTGTCCTGCTGATGACAAATGGCAAATGTTCTGAGATGGTAGGACCAAAAATGTATCATATGTTTTCTTTGATAGCTGCAGAAATCAGTTATTTTGTATTTCAAACAACTAATTGATGAGTGATCTCAACCTTTAGTTGAGGCTGATAAGGGATGTTTTCCAGTCTTGGGACTTCACTTTATTCCACATCAGTTTACATATATATACATACATATATATATATATATATATATATATATATATATATATATATACGGCCAGATAAGGTGGGAGAGGTGGATCCGCTGGGATCGGCCTTCCCTGATGTGCTATGGTGTTGCAGTTTTAGAACATATGTTGGTTAATAATGGTAAACACATTCCAGGATTAGTTATAACAGCATGCATGAGTATTCCCATTAACCCAATATAACAGATTTGGAACATTTGCATAGAAAACAGAACACATGCATATATGGAGCCACAGTGGGCATTACACCAGCATGCAGGTTACATTGATAGCAACAGACCACCAATGATGGTATTTGAACAGGGAGCATTAGTTGGAATAATGTTTTTAGAACAATAGGACACATGTCCCAACAGTAGGTTTGGTGGAAAACATACCCATTCATTTATGTGTTTAGATTATTGGAGAAGTTAAGGCGGGTGGGGGGGGGGGATGTCAGTTAACAAATGTAGATTCTTGCAGTGGTCACAGCTTTAATGATCATTGCTCTACACATTACTCTACAAGTATTATTACAACAACTATGGCCTTGGATTGGGCAGTGGTATGTTTGTACACAGTATAATTACAGCCTTCTTATAGCTACTTTGAACTTTCTCTTACCTGGTAGACCTGTGGAAGGAATGTTTGTTAATACTACATGACTGTTTCTACCCATATTCCCATAGTCAGGGTTACATATGTGCACTCATACTGTGTGTGTGTGTGTGTGTGTGTGTGTGTGTGTGTGTGTGTGTGTGTGTGTGTGTGTGTGTGTGTGTGTGTGTGTGTGCGCGCTACTGACACACTTTGCCTTGATTTCTATCAGTTACCCTGGTTGTTGTTAGCAGGGACCTGTAGCTTTGACAACATGACACTTTTGAATATTTCTTGGGGGAGACCACTTGGTGTATGTACTTATCTTGCTGTCATTTGTAGCCTTGAGGTTGGACCATGGGTGTTTGACACAGTATAACTACAGCCTTCTTATAGTTACTTTATACCTTATCTTACCTGGAAGACCTGTGGAGGGAATGTTTATTAATACTACCTGACTGTTTCTACACATTTTCACAAAATCCTTTTTGAAATTATGCATACAGCTTACTACCACTCCTGGGATTCGAACTGTGGCTGTTTCTGCTAAAAATATAACAAGTGTTTGTTTCATCACAGGGAGCTATTGAGAAACTGCTGTCTTTGCGTGAATGATTTCTTTCTCTTCTCTCTTTGTTGCACGATTTGACCTTGTATTTACACCATTCTTATACATACATTTCTATACATACCTGTTCACATAGCACAGTATGGAAAACAATGGTTAACACAACATTGCTATTCAGATAATGGATCTAGGTGCATGACATTTGTAATATCAGCTAATCTCATGTGTTATAGAGGCACTAACTTTGTCAAATGAGACATGATTGTTTAATGCTTTCAGAGCTATAGTTGCTATGCATAACCTGTACACATTTCAAATCTTACCATACCATAGTAAACACAACCAGTCCAGGGTTGAGAATTTTATTCACAGGCAGTTACATTTTATTAATATTACATCCTTCTAAGTTGGGAACTGCTGATTGAGGGCTCAGTGTCTGTTATTCTAAAAGTGTATTAATTCTGGTTTAAGCACTTGGGCTTCAGGCCAGTTATTTTACATTAAGAGGGCTCGTGGTCTGCACTCTTGTGGGAGGAGAGGCTGGACTCTGCCCTTCTGAGCTGGGAATTTCTGGTTAAAGGCTTATAGTGCCTGCATATTTGAACTGCTTCTTAATGAAATTGGTACACCTTGTTTGCTGTAGCATAGACTAGATCCAGGCCTGCTGAATCTAGCTTTGTTTGTATAACTTGAGCACTAATCCAGGCATTCTTTAAAGTATTCAGTTGCATTTATTACTGCTTGGTAGTAACTTGATTAAAGTGTAGCTATCATTCTAAGTCTTTTGGATTAAGCACTTGGACTTCAGACCAGTTGTTTTACATTAGGAAGGTTTGTGGCCTGCACTGTGGTGGCAGGACAGGTAGCTTACATCCTTCTAAGTTGGGAACTGCTGATTGAGGGCTCAGTGTCTGTTATTCTAAAAGTGTATTAGTTCTGGTTTAAGCACTTGGGCTTCAGGCCAGTTATTTTACATTAAGAAGGTTCGTGGTCTGCACTCTTGTGGGAGGAGAGGGTGGACTCTGCCCTTCTGAGCTGGGAATTTCTGGTTAAAGGCTTATAGTGCCTGCATATTTGAACTGTTTCTTACTGAAATTGGTACACCTTGTTTGCTGTAGCATAGACTAGATCCAGGCCTGCTGAATCTAACTTTGTTTGTATGCTTGTTGTTTGCTTGTTATTTCCCTGAAATGCTAAATCCACCTAAAATGCAGCTTTTCAGTGCTTCTGTGGATCCCTAGTGATATCTGCATTGCTTACTGTACTTATTTCCTTGTTTCACTTGAAAGAAAGTTACTGTTTGTCATTTTTGCATTTAAGTTACCTGTAACACATTGCATTTAAATTACCTGGCACTTGCTCACTAAAGCAATTATATAAGTCAGCACTAAAAAATTAAGAAGCAGTACACCCTCACAAACTCCCCTTGAGTACCTTGTTCCCCATTGGCCCTATTTTTCAATTATAAAGGAATTCCCAATACTATTCTAGCATGTCCAAAGGTCAGTTGTCAATCTCCTCTCCGGTCCAGCTGGTGAATCTGGGAATCTTGAGGCAATGTTACAACTGCCTCATGTACACAGACAACCCTCTCCTCCTCCCAACAAATTTCAACACATGTGAGAGATGCAACCATATAGCCAAACTGGAGGCTAAGCTCTCTCAACTCAGTACTGGCGTAACCAGTCAGGAGGAGAAGGAAACCACACTCACTACAATTCCAGTCTCACATAGACCTACCACGACAGCAAACCAAACACATAAACACACAAAAACATACTCAGAGGCTCTAAATAAAAATCTGCCTAAGCAGCAGAGACCTCCAAAGCAGACACCCAAGCAACCACTACCCCAAAACAAAACACATGCAACACATAGCTCACAAAGCCAGTGTGCCGAACAGTCACAGCCATTATGGCTAAACAACACACCTGATACACTTGTAATAGGTGACTCTACACAGTGAGCTGCCTGTCGGGCGCTAGGATCCGCCACATAACACAAGCACTCAGGTCACTCCAAGGCAACTATAAATATGATTCAGTCATTGTCCATGCTGGTGTGAATGACCTGAGACATACCTCCCTGGACTACATGAAAAGAGACATAGAGGAGCTCTCTGAGCATGTAGCCCAGGCCGGTATGACCCTGACCTTGAGTAGCATCTTACCCTCACCAAGAATTATGCCACAATATGAAGACAAGATGATCAATTTCAACAATTGGCTTAAGTATTGGTGTCATTCAAAGAGGATCCAATGCCTGTCAGCCTGGGATGACATGCTTGACAAGCCATAATGCTTCTCTAGGGATGGCTTGCACCTGTCACCTCTGGGCTTTCGGATATTGGCAAAGGCTCTTGCTACCCCCATAGTGCCTTTTTTAGGCAAGGCTCAAAAGACAATCCCACCTCCATAGGTATCACAAGGGATAAGAAACTAAGAGTAATGCTACTCAACACCAGAAGTCTAAACCTCAAGATGCACGCACTCAAGACTCTCCTTAGCATGGAGAACATCGATATCTGTGCAGTAACAGAAACCTGGTTCAAGGCTCCCAAGAGCACCCCAGCACTACCAGGTTATACCTCATACCATGCTTTTTGGCCCCAAAACTTGGACCAAACCACAAAAGGAGGGGGAGTATCAATATTCGTCAAAGATACCCACACCTCCAGGTTGGTGGCACAGCACGAAGCATCAGAGACTATCCATGTGCAACTAACAGTGGGTAAAACTGCCTTCCAGTTTATAGCCTGCTACAGACCACCCTCCCAAACCCAGGAACCCCACTCGGCCTCCCTGAGAACACTGGAAAATATGAAGGTCACTCCAAACACCATTATATTGGGCGACTTCAACTACCCAAACATAGACTGGGAGCATTACTCTAGCTCCA
Organism: Protopterus annectens; assembly: GCF_019279795.1. Taxonomy (NCBI): domain Eukaryota; kingdom Metazoa; phylum Chordata; order Ceratodontiformes; family Protopteridae; genus Protopterus; species Protopterus annectens. The sequence continues at coordinate 1,473,142,537 of NC_056746.1, forward strand.
ACACCCTAGCCCAAAGGTTCCTAGAATTTATAAACTCAAATGCTATGGAACAACTTGTTACCACTCCCACAAGCGGGGAAAACATACTGGACTTGATCATCATCAACATGGGGACTATATGCTCCAGACCAGAAGTGTATCCCTCACTGGTAAGATCAGACCATAAACTAATCTCACTGGATATTCACATCCCGACCCCACCCCCTGCCCAGAAAACCCCAGTGAAAAACTTCTCTAAAGCAAATTTCACACTCTTCAAAACTGAGGTAGAATCCTTCAAAGCCCCTGGGCCTGTGGAAAATATGGCCCAGACCGCAGAATCCTTTATAAACGCATTCAATGAACACCTTCAGGAATGCATGGATCATGCAATCCCAAATAAAACCAAGATCCAATCCTCCAAAGGCAGACGTCCTGTCTGGTGGACCCCAGCCATAAATAAACTATACAATAGAAGGAGGAAGCTACTACATGATAAATCAAAATCCCAAAAAGGGAAGGCATCTCTGATCAGTATTAGCAAAAAACTATGGGCACTCATAAAATCGTCTAAGGTCAGCTTCGAGAGAAAAATTGCACAGGACACTAAGGATAATCACAAGGCTTTCTTTACACTGAACCCACAAATATTGCCAACATCCTAGCTGACTGGTTCAGCACAAACCCCCCCCCTCCCCACCAAAAGGGCAAATATCTATCCCAGCAGAGTGCTGCCCCCCTGACTTCTCAGATGCTCAGGTAAGAGCTGCCCTCTCCAAAGCAAAAAACACAGCATCAATGGGACCAGACGGTGTCCCGGGCTGCGTCCTACATGAACTCCAAGAAGAGCTAAACCCAAACAAAAAACTACTGTTCAATCTCAGCCTTACTACAGGATATGTACCCAAAGAGTGGCGTACAGCAACAGTGGTCCCTCTTCACAAAGGTGGTGCCTCAACGGATCCTGGAAACTATCACCCCATAAGCCTGACTAACTTGGTCTGCAAAGCTATGGAAAGGATCATCATGGACCTCATAAATAAAGATATTGGGGACCTGCAGACACTGGATCCTACCCAGTTCGGCTTTGTTAAGGGCAGATCCCGCCTCTTAAACCTGGTCAATTTCTTTGAAACTGTCACCAAGGCCATTGACAAGGGGAAGGTGGTCCACACAGCCTACCTGGACCTTGCAAAAGCCTTCGATACAATACCCCACTCGGGCAATATAGATAAGCTCACCAGCTTAAATATAAACCCCTATGTCACTAGATGGGTTGCAAACTGGCTCAAGGACAGAACCCACATGGTTAGAATTGCTGGAGCCATGTCAGACTCCAAACCAGTCACAAGTGGCATCCCACAAGGCTCAGTCCTGGGACCTCTCTTGTTCGGTATATATTTCTCAGAGGTACAGGCCAACACGGAGGGACTGTGGCTGACCAAGTTCGCAGATGACTGCAAACTGGGCGCCATAATCGACTCTCCAGCCGACACAAGCATCCTCCAAAAGGGCCTCATAGAAACAGACATCTGGTGCCAGAGCCATAGCCTCAAGCTAAATGCCAAAAAGTGTATAGTCATCCCCTTCGGCAAAAACAAAGTGTCCATAAATTACCACATAGGTGGTCATCCATTAAGTACAGAAGAAGTACTTAGGGACCTGGGGACCCAAGTTAATAGCAATCTCTCATTTGACAACCACGTGGCCAAAGTGGTAAGAAAAACATTTTATATAGCCCACCTAATCATGAAGGGATTCAAATCTAGATCAGGGGAGGTCATCGTGCCTCTTTACTCATCCCTCATCAGGCCCATAATTGAGTACAATGCCCCTTTTGGGATGTACCTTACTGGACACCTGCAGCAACTGGAAAGACCCCAAAGGTACCTCACCAAGAGGATCAAACGGCTCAAACAGATGCCATATGCTGCCCAGTTAAAGAAACTCCAGCTCTACTCAGTGGCATACCGCCTGCTCAGAAGCAATCTGTGCCTGACTTATAAAGCCATGTCCATCCCAGAATTAATGGACATGCTCCACCTCAGAAAATCCAAATCCCATCAAGCTATGTGCTCGAGAGACTTGAACCTCAGCACTGAAATAAATAGGACATGCTGGAGGGACAGATGCATAACACAAAGGCTCCCTTCACTCTCAAATAAAATCCCAGTCCAGGTTAGGCAGAGTCCCTCATTGACTCTCTTCAAGAGGAATCTTGATGAGTGGATGGGAGATCGTAGGTTTACCCCGGGTATCACTTCTGTGTCACTGTTAGACAGAGGCACAGTATACTAACCTCGAAAAAGGGCATAGCAAAATTAATTTAAAACGGGTGGCGAAAGCCAAACACACTCTGGCTAGGCTTATAAATGCCCTAGGGCAGATAGTCTAGTATGAACCTATGAACCTATGAATATATGACCTATATGAGACTTCTTCTTCTTTCGGCTTTTAGGGGTCACCACAGCAGATCACCTGCCCGCTCATGATTGGCAGTGGAGTTTTACGGTGTCGAGTTGCCAGCCCGGCCTCCACCTTCCAAAGAAGGCACACACATGCATGCACTCATGCCTAGGGCCAATTTAGAGTGTCCAATCCACCTACAGCATGTCTTTGGGATGTGTGAGGAAACCGGAGCACCCGGAGGAAACCCACGTGCCCACAGGGAGGACATGCAGACTCCGCAAAGAAGGCACCCAAGCCAAGGATCGAACCAAAGAATCTATTGCTATGAGGCAATGTGACCTATATGACACTATTACTGTAATATTGTCTGCTTTATTCAGTGGAAACCATACTCATTTTTAGTAATGCCAGGTGACATTCTACTCCTTTATATTTATTTGGTATGAATAGTACAAGCTAGATTGTTACTCACCAGCCTTGCAATGCAGCCTTTGCAACCTGCTGGCATGGGCTTCCTGGTTCACAACCCACTCAGCTAAAACGGTAATGAAAATAGAGAAACATTTATGCATACCTATCCATCACATACACAAGCTAGACTTTGGTAAGCAGTTATTGCTATGAATACTTGCACACTGCTGGGACATCACCCCTCTGTCTTGCTTCTTGGACCCACTGTTCCAAGAGCTCCCTCTTCCTCCACTTCAAGTCAGCATAGTTGTGCCGGACCTGCTCACCAGTCTGAGGGATTCCAGTGGCACTGGTGAGATCACGCGTGAGACTTTCCCAGGCTTCCACTTTGTATTGGGAGTCATGGTACTGATCCTGCAGCAGTCTCATGTTGTGTTTTTTTACAAGGGATCCTAACATGACTTTGGACTCCTGTATGCCCCAGTGCTGTGCCCAAAAGCACATGCCCTCTCCAACACCTGCCATACTGCCGGCAGTGGGGAGTTACAACCAGTTATGAGCTGTATTCCCACCTGCAAAGTTTTGATATGGCTGATTTGCCACCCTTTGAAATGATTAGACAGTTTTGGAAATGCTGAGCTAAGCTAAGCTACAGGCAAACCTGCTTAGCTAAGGTTGGCAGTGCTTAAAGGGGCATGTTCAGCACTGCTTACCAGTGGGGAAAATCCACTTAGCTTGGCTACTCCTTGCTTAGCATTCATATTTACACAATGCATACACCCAGTCAGCATAGTTGTACTATGCTTAGCATTGCTTATGTTTTATTTTTTTGGACTACCACCTGTATAGCTTTGATTCATCCTTCATTACATATTATACATTTGTTTACATTCCCTGACATCCCCCAATGTGCTTTCATTACATTTATTCTTGTGTGACTATACTGTATGGGCACTTGTGTTTGTATGGGGGATTCACAACTTTATTACACTGACACCTCACATCTGGGCCTAATTCACTACTCTGATTGAGAAATATAAGTTACTTCTTACATAACTATACAAATAAATAAAACATTTAATGATTTCACATACAAAATGGAAATGGTATTGGTGAGGCTCGAACCGTGAATGATTACATGCAAGGGATATGCTCTAACTTCTACACTAGTGCACTACTACTGCTGTTAGATGTCTATTGCTATTTAACTTATCATGCCATTTCAGCTGGGCTAAGCATAGCTAAGCAACGGGCACACACGGGAAGCTACATTTAAACTTTATTGCAGATGTGAAAAAAAAAATATTTCTTGGGGGATGTGCTTTGCAAACGTTGATGACATATAACTTTTCACAGTATGCCCGGATATTTGCATTATATTCTTTGTCCACTTTTCATAAACTTGTGGATTTCTGGCACATCATTTCAGATTGAAGCTTGACAGTAATGACAGACGTTTCCGTTTTATACTTCATACCCTTCATAAAATCCATGCTAATGCTAAACCTTTTATTCTATCAACTTTCTAAGTTTGTAATGGCAATGGTCCCTTATAGCTTTGTCCAGATTTCTTACTGTAATGGGTTGAGTGGTGTAACGAGTGATCTTGCTCTTTTTAAATTGCTGTATGGCAATTCTGGTGTGCAGGGGGCATGTGTATTGTGAGAGCACTGCTCTCAAACATACCCCCTGTGCTCATACATATCCCTGTGAATGTTTTACAGTACGGCAGCACATCTTCATACATATGCATGGTGCACTTCCCTGCTGCATAGGAACAGTCCTTTCCATGCAGTAATAAGTTATTGCTGCACAGACTTTGCTGAATCAGGGGGGTGATTTTAAAGTGCTGACTGAGGCTGTTGGATTTGTGATTGTTGTTAAGAAAAAGCATTAATTTGATTTTGTTAGGGTTTAGAATGAGTTGATAGTTGTATAGGTAAGATGAAAATAGCAGAAATGGATTTCTGGGTAATTTCTAGAAGCTGTGGCAGAGACAATGTAGCACAGATGACAAGGGAGACATCTGCATATTATTTGATAGAGGCAAGGCTGGTTGTGGTGTGCAGTTTGTTTGTGAAGATAGAAAAGAGAAGTGGGCCTAGTATTGATCCTTATGGGACACCTACAGTTACTGGTAGTAGGGATGAAAGATTGTTTTGCCACTTTACAGCCGGTTTGTGATTGGAAAGATAGTTGTGGAACCAGGAGAGAGCATCTTTAGATAAGTTAAGGAAAGCGAGTTCATACAAGGGTTTTTGTTGGTATACTGTGTCAAATGCCTTTGACATATCTAGAAAGATAGAGGAGACAAGTTGTCTATAGTTTCTGAGTCAATTTACAGTGTTGTTGAGCCCTAATAGGGCAGTTGTGGTGCTATGGCTGGGTCGAAATCCGTGTTGTGAATTGGCTAGAAGACTGTTAGTGAATAGATGGCCCAATAATTGAAAGTGGATGCATTTTTCTAAAATTTTTGAAAGGGGTGATAGCATGGATATTGGTCTATAACTGGAAAGTTCTAATGAGGAGCCACCTTTATAGAGAGGTATTACATAGGAAACTTTCCAGATCTTAGGGATGTATTGTTCAGAGGTGGATCTATTGATCAAGATAGATACAAGGTAAGAGATGACATCAGCTGCTAACTTGAGGTATTCATTCGGTAGCTTATTAGTGGCACGTTATGTGGGTTTCAGCTTGGTTTACAGATTTTTTTTTTTATTTTGTCTATTTGGATTGGTTGTAGTGAGAGTGTAGTAGTAGTAGGAGGAGGAGTAACTGTGGTTTCAGGTTGGGTGGCTAGTGGAGTATTATTTTTGTTTTTTATGAGTGAGAGTATAAAGTTTATGAAAAAAGAGTTGAATTGGGTAACTATACTTTCTATTGAGTTACAGGTATTTGGAGGTGGGGTTGAGGTTTGACCTGGATGCAGATGCTGTTTAATGGTACTGCAGAATCTTTGTGGATTATTTTCCTGTTTGTGTTGGATTGCGGTATAGAAAAGTTTTTTTTTATCATTCTTGATTTGTTTTTTTTTTATATATTTCTTAGGTAATGATAGTTATCAAAGGAGGCTTTGCTTTTGTTTGCCTGATACTGGAACCAGAGTTTGTCTCTTTGTTTTAGTAGTTGTCTGGTTCTTTAGTAAAACATGGGCAGTAGTTAGCTTTAGTTCTAACATTCCTGATAGGAGTCAGGCTTTTTAGTATATCAAGACATTTATTGTTAAAATGTTGAACAGCTGAGTCTAGTGGGAGGTGTTTTAGAGGGAACCAGTCCCAGTTCTGAAGAAGTAATTTAAAAGTATCTGTTAAGAAGTTTATTTTATTGTGTACTTATTTGTATATTACAGTTTTAGTGGAATAGTTATGGTTCCTGTAGAGATAGGTTGGTAGATGGTCACTTAGGCCGTCTGGAAGACAACCTGAGTGATGGATTGCTGATGGTTTGTTGAAAATGATCCAGTCCAGAATTGACTGTTTGTTGCTGTTTTTGTCTGCCCTTGTTGGTTTGTATATTATTTGGGTAAAACCATGTAAGTATATGTAGCAGGACCAAGTTTGCCAGTCAGTATTAAAGTCTTGTACTATTATGATTTCTTGGCTAAATGTGATGGATGAACATGAAAGGAGGTTTTCTATTATAGATGGGTTGTTGCTGGGAAGGATGTATGCTGATAGTAAGAGTATGTGTTTATTGTGGTTGAAATTTAGGTAGGAGGCTAGTAGTTCTGAGTTATTTAGGTGTGGGGGAGTTTGCCTGTAATTGCTCTAGATTAAGTGTGTCTTTATATATTGTCGCTACTCCTCCACCACCACACTTTTGCATTCTATCTTGACTAAGGATGTTGTAGCCAGGGGGTAGGATTTTGTTATTGTTTATGTGGGGTTTAAGCCAGGTTTCAGTTAGTACTGCTATGTCAGGGGTATACAGGGAGAAGGTGGCATGAAACTCATGCATTTTGTTTAGTAAGCTTCTGAAATTAATGTTAATGAGGAGAATAGTGGCGAAAGCCAAACACATTCTGGCTAGGCTTATAAATGCCCTAGGGCAGATAGCTTAGTATGAACCTATGAACCTATGAACCTATGAATGCCTAAGCAATGTTTGGGTATGTTGGTAAAGGACAAGCAGTTAGTAGATGTTCATAGTTGATTTGTTTGTTGTGTGCTGAGGGGATCTTGATGTACAGATTTAAGGCCTGGGTTAGGGAGTATGTCACCACTTAATTGTCAGTCTGACTTTTTATGAGAAAATGGGTGTAAGAATTTACCTGTTGATTGGGAGTGTTTAAGCAATGTATGTAGAGACGTAGTTGTGTGTATGTGTATGAAATAGTTCTATTTTAGAGGAGTTGAAGAGTTGTGGTGCTATACAGAAGATAGTGTATGACATTTGAGGTGGGGTGGGGGAAGGGGAAGTGGGAGGATGTGTGGTTATAATCTTGAGGTTGTGAAAAAGGGTGCGGTGGAGGGCAGTAGGGAGAGAATAGATATGTGAAAGAGTAACATTTTTGTGTTAGGGTATGGTGAAGAAACAATTGTAGGTGAGTATGAAAGGTAAGAACTAGCAAGAGTATGAATGTATTGTGAGGGGACTGGAATTGGGATGGCTTATGGGGGATTACTTAATTAGTTTGATGTGACTGATAAGTATAAATTTCTGTAATGATAGCTAGGTAACAGGGAATGGGGGCATAACTACAAGTGTCCTGATAAAGTGTGCATGCCACTACCCTAGTTTGCTTAAATTCAAAAATTAAAGTCAACAAAAGGACTAAAAACCTACAGGGGAAGACATACATTTGAATGGGTAACTTGAATGGCGCTAGTCTGATAGTCAATTCTGAGCGATGTTCATACTGCAGGGAAGAGTTATCCAAGGCTGCTGTTTTCCTCAGTGGGGGGAACACTCACATATATGTTGTTTTGGGTAACTTGAATGGTGCTGTGTTCCTAAATGAGCACCTTTATATCAGTGTGTGATGATCCTGATGTGGAAAAGTGTGAAGACAAAAGACAATCTTGAAGTAATTCTAAGTTTAGAGCAGTATACATTTGCATTAGAGACTAATTGTTGAAATGTCTGAGCAGCTGAGCCAGCTGTATTGGCATAGAGAGAGGTAAAGCCCTAACTATATTACATCTGGAAAACATTGTACTACAATATTCTATTAAGACTCAACCTACTCTTTCACAGTATTCTGAAATTTTAACCATTGGTTCTATTGATACCTGAATAAATATGACCTTGGACAGTTTTCATCTGTTTTGCCTTGTGGGATTATTAGAACATGGATTTTTGTTAGCAAACATACAATGTGTGGAATGTTCAATAATGGATCCTAACAACTTTGCCACTTGCATCACTGGTGGTAAGAAATTCAGTTTTGTTACGATATCATATGAAGTGGTCAGAGTTCACAGAATCCACTCTGACTCAGGAATCAGAGTGATCACATAATTAACTGATGCCCTGAGTAGTAACATTTGCAATGAAAATAATTATGCTATTATTCCACCTATATCACTTATGTAAGTAAAAGAAAAATAAATAAATAAAAAAACAACATTGATACCAGTTCAGCAGTTAATGCTCATATTACTGATCAGTTAGAAGCACTGACAACAGTACTCTAATAAACTCTGTATAACAGCATTTTCCAGGTGAAAGCAAGTATGTAACTCATGGTGCAAAATAAATTATAAATTAGGCATCCCTAGATATGTCTATACTGGATCACTGATGTGCATTACATCTGGATCCAGTGCATTAAAAAAATGAAGTGGTTCTCCATTTCTCCATCAAAAATATAGAAAAATAAAGCAACCAGATATCTGCACCTCTCACTTACTTGCATCTTTAAATATATTAACTCTGGGACTACGCAAAAGTGTTGGAAGCACAGAATGTTCCTACCCGCAGAGTCACTTACTGTAAGCATATTAAAAAACAAGCTGTCTCAGCTAACCCAGCTTAAACCCTGCAAAAATGACTCAGAAATTACACCTCCCACCTATAATATCAATCATAATGACTGTATAAAGAGGAAAGGTGGTGGTATTGCTTTAATGTTTCCCAACATAGGTTCATAGGTATGTACTAGGCTAATGGCTCTGGGGCTTTTACAAGCCTAGCCATAGGATTACCCTGACATTGTGCCACCCGACCTTAGATCCCAGTGCTTCTGTCAAGTAGAGCCACTGGCGTTATCCCCGGGGTGAATTTTCTATTTCCTATCCACTCATCAAGATTTCTCTTGAAGTGGGTCAGCGAGGTGCTCTGATTGACATGTATGGGAAGTCTATTCCATAGCATGGGCAGTCTCTGGGTTATGAACCTGTCCCTCCAGTACGTTTTGTTGATTGTGGTAATGAGGTTGAGGTCTCTAGAGCATGAGGTGCAGGGGGATTGGGATTTCTTTAGATGTAGCATTTCTAACAGAACTGGGTAAGAACTGGCTTTGTAAGTCAAGCAGAGATCGCCTCTAAGTAGGCGATATGAGACAGAGAATAGTTGGAGCTTTTTGAGTCTGTCCATATAGGACAGGTGTTTAACACCTAGGATCCTCTTTGTGAGGTACTTTTATGGCTTCTCCAGTTGTTGCAGGTGTCTAGTGTGGTACATGCCAAATGGGGCATTGTACTCAATGATTGGCCTAATGAGGCAAGAGTAGAGGGAGACAATGACCTCTTTCTTCCTGGAAGCAAAACCCTTAGTAATGAGATGTACACATAGAAGGACTTTCTGACCACAGTGGCAATGTGGTGATTAAAAGAGAGGTTGCTGTCAACCTGTGTTCCCAGATCTCTTATAATGCCTTCTGCATTCAGTGGACTACCATCAATGTGGTAATTCATGAGAACTGGGTTTTTCCCAAAAGGGATGACACATTTTTTGGCATTGAGCTTAAGGCCATGGTTCTGACACTAGTCGTTGGTCTCAGTGAGGCCATTCGGTAGGATGTCAACATCACTTGGGGAGTTAATAATAGTTTCCAACTTGCAATCGTCTGCAAACTTTGTCAGCCAGAGTCCCTTCCTGTTGGTCTGGAATTCATAGAAATAGATACCAAACAGGAGAGAACCCAGGACTGAACTCTGTGGGACTCCACTCGTGACTAGTCGGCAGTCTGACTTGGAGTCAGCTACTTTTACACTGTGGGTTCTATCTGTGAGCCAGTTTACAACCCATCTAGTGATATAGGGGTTGATGCCTAGCTTAGTGAGTTTTTCTATGATTCCTGAGTGGGGAATGGTATCAAAGGCCTTGGCCAGATCAAGGTAAACTGTATGAACCACCTTGCCTTCATCCACAGCACTGGTGACTGACTCAAAGAAGTCGACCACGTTGAGAAGGCATGATCTACCCTTCACAAAACTAAACTGTGTAGGATCCAGAGTTTGGAGATTCCTTATATCCTTGTTTATTAGGTCCATGATGATGCATTCCATAGCTTTGCATATCAGACTTGTCAGGCTAATGGGGCGATAGTTCTCAGGGTCTGTAGTTGCGCCTTCTTTGTGGAGAGGTATGACTGTAGCAGTGCACCATTCAGTAGGGACAAAGCCTGAGCTGAGGCTGTGAGTGAACAGGGCACACAGACGAGGTGCCAATTCACTCTGTAGTTCATGTAGAACATAGCCAGGGATATTGTCAGGTCCCATAGAATCTGTATTCTTAGCCTTGGACAGTGCTATTTTAACCTGTGCAGCAATAATACTGGGTGCCCGGCAATCTACTGGTATTGTGATTGGTCCTTGCAGGGGGAGAGGGGTAAAGTTGGCACTGAATCTGTCAGCCAGTACATTGGCAATATCTATTGGCTTGGTATAGGAGGTACCATTGTGCAGTAGCTCAGAGCAAATCTGGGTATTGCCGTGGAGATTCTTTACATAACTATAGATCACTACAGTGACTACTACATCTACCACATTTCCCCTTACAGCAAACCAACACCAAAATTCATCTCAGCAAAGCTTCTTATTACTTTCTTGAAAAGAAACAATTATAAAAAAATATGTATTACTGTCTTTTACATCCCTCCTGGAGACAATAGAGCTATACTGGAAGATACCCTCCATTAGATACCAATAACATTTCCACAAGAAAAAATACTACTAGGTGATGTGAATGCTAATTGGTTGAACATAAATTATAGCTCCCCTATATCTAGCATGGACATATATGGTTTAGCACAACTAATTAATGGCCCCACACATTATAGCAAGACATCAAATTCCCTATTAGACTGGATCCTAGTATTAGACCCTAGCAAATACACCACCACAGATACAATTTCATACTTTCTCAGTGATCATCTCCCAATCTATATGACCAGAGATCTCACACATGCAGTTAAGCAGCATATTTATAAAATTACACACAATCCTTCCAAGTTTAACTCAGAAATGTTAATTACTACACTGTCATCTATTAACTGGAACTTCCTAAAAATCCTTCCTTTATACTATGCTGTAAACAAATTCAGTATAACTTCCCTAAATATGCTAAATAGCCTTGTACCTCCTAGAAGGAAGAGACTAAAAACAAAAAAAGCAATTTGGCTATCCAAAAAGAGTAGAATGTTCATGCAGGATACAGAAAAGCATGCAATGAATGGCAAAAATATAAAACACCACAATATCTTGAAAACTTCAAAATGGATAACAATTGTACTAAAAAGCAAATAAATGAAGACAAAAAAACTATACTATAATAACTTTCAGAATAATAGTATATACAACCCTAAATAATCTGGATAGTTATTAAAGAAATCTTGCTCTTGGCCAAAAATTCAACCCTAGCCCCTATTCCAATAATTCGCCACTCAAAATTGCAATACAATTCAACTTTTTTTTCTTGGATAGTATAGCACCTCTAACCAAGGATTCCCCAACATCTATTGCCAGCCACAGCCAACAGCAATGTATCACCACTTCCACTTTCACCATTAAACCTGTGTTAATATCCTATGTAAAACTACTCTTAAACAAACTCAAACCATGCATTACTTCAGCTAATGACCTTTCAAATGAGAACCATAAATCCAATAGCATCACCTATTCGGTCTCAATCCTATTAAATAGATCAGTCTAGGAATCCCAAAGTTCCTTCCCTCTGGAAAAAAACACACATCATCCCTCTGCACAAAGGAGGAAATTCAACAAACATTATTAACTTTAGAACTATAGCAATCATGTCCCCCTCTACAAAGTATTTGAAAATGTACTCAAAAGTTATTATTAAAGTATCTCCTGTCTAAAGTATTATTACTAAAGTATCTCCTATAGATAGACAGATAGAAAGATACTGTTAATAAAGCTATAATAAAGCTAAGGATAATGTCCCTCTTGAGGTCTCTCTCAGCCCACATTTGTATGATTCAAAGCTGCCTAACCAATAGGTACCAGTCAGTAAAATGGCTTTCTACCATCTCTCCATACCTCCCAGTCACCAACAGTGTATCACAAGGCTCTATCCTTTGTCCCCTCCTCTTTAACATTCTCACCAACTCCCTCCACACACCCATACAACAGGCCACTCTAATACAGTACGCAGATGACTGCATATTCCTTTGCTCATCTGACAACATGGCAGCCCATCGCCAAAAAAATATTCAGGAAGCTTTAACAGCCACTAAAATGTGGCTTCGGAACTTACAACTTTTGCTCAACTCCCCCACCAAAAAAAAAAAAAAATAGTATTTTTTTCCTCCATATTTCTCTCTCATGAAAAAAAAAAAAATCAAAATTTTAAATAATCTCTGTTGAAGATATAACCACTGACATCACTTACAATAGCAAATTAGGGGATGATAGTGGATGATAATCTTAAATTCAACCTGCATATAAAAAATTTCATAAGAAAAAAATATCAAAAACTAGGGATGCCTTACAGAGCCAAAACATTTCTCACCAATGCTACTAAAACTGCACTTGGCACTACTTATCTCCTCCCCGCACTTTATGGTGCTCAAATTCTTACTAACCTCCAGGCATCACAAAAATTAAAATTCAAGCAACACTATAACAAAGTTGTTAAATTTGCAGCAACTACCCATTTCAGTACCCACCGGTGTATAGCACTAAAAAGCCTAAAATGGTCAGACCTACCCCATCAGCAAACATATGCACAGCTTCTTACCACCTGTAGAATTATCCAGCATCCATCTGATTGTCCCACGCTAAATACCATTCTATACATTTTGACATTTTGATACAATGCTCAAAAACTCCTGTCTGTCCACAAACCTATCAAATCAGCTGAGTATTATCTGTAGTTGTACCATTTTTGCTAAGGCCTGGAACTCCTTACCTGTATCCATCAGGTCAATACCCTTTATCCCATCCTTTAAAACCGTTCAGAAAGACTTCTTAGCCAAAATTTGTTCTGTTCTTGCTCAAAACCAAGAAAAACTATATACTTATATGTGAAGAAGTACTCATTCATAACTTAACCTCCTTACTCTCCATTTTTCACTCTCTTCCTTACTTCGATCAATTTCTGTCCCCTGGCTTTCTCTGTAAATATACCATATGCCTGCTTTTCCTCTCTCTTCATATTGCAATACCAATTTGTATTATACTTACTTACCTTTAATTTCTCTATAAACTGACTAAATATTAACTTGTATATATTTTTAACTAGTGTTGCCATATTATGTCTAATGTGGTATCATTATTTTAACTGCAGATTTTGTTTGTATTATTTTTAAAGACTGTAAAATTATTCTTCTTAAAATGGGTTTATAATGCTTTGGGACTTTCTCCCTTGGTCTCCACTGAAAATGGGCTCTTATCCAGTTAGATTTTCCTGGTAATCATAAATAAATAAAAAACTCAGTCCTTCATAAAGTAAAACTAAACACCTCATCTAACAACACTAGGTGTCACCATTGATAACAGTTTGAGATTTGACAAGTATGTATCACTTGTTATTAAAAAAACTCACAAAAAATTAGGTTCTCCCTATAGAATTAAGACTTACCTCACCAACTCATCCAGACAAGCTACCACCAGAACCCACCTATTAACTACACTAATGTATGGCTCCCCTATATTCACAAACCGCAGGAAAAACAGACTTAAACAAGCTGGAAACATGTTACCACAAGATCGCCAAATTTGCAGCAAATCTACCTCACAGAACCCATCACTATGTTGCCCTCTGACAACTAAAATGGCTTGAGCTTCCCAATCTTTTATCCTTCACCTGACTTACACTAACCCACTCTATTAAATATCAACCTGATAAATTTCCATCTCTCCATACCCTAGTACAAACCTACACTAACAACAGACCCCTGAAATCCTCTTACAAATTACTGCTAAAAGTTTAAAAATCCTGTAACAGCTTTGGGGACTGCCTTTATTCAAACCACAACTCTAAATCATGGAATTCCATCCCTCAGACTATTCTTAATGCCAGTAACCCCACCTTGTTCGATAATCTGCTTAAACTCACCTAAATGACACTTGTGTGTGTTCCTGCTCATCCCCAGGCTGAACATATTTTATTTATTTATTTATTTATTTATTTATTTATTTATTTATTGCAGTTGGTTTACCAGGATAGTCCATTGGGCCTTAAAGAACCCGTTTTCAATGGAGTCCTGGGGAGAAAAGCTCCAGAAAAAAAAAAAACAAAAATACATATAATATTCGACAGAGACAGTCTAGGGACAGAACGTTATTATTACAATGTAGTCAGAATAGTGTGAAACTATTCAGATATATAATAGCAGTCATAACAATTAATACATTGAGAGAAAAAATATGTTAGCAATAGAACAATGCAAAAAATTAATACAAATTAGAGAACAAGTATAGTAGCTAAAAGAAGGATGTGATATTAAAGGACATTAAGTAGAGTTAGTTATGTGGGGTGGGAGCAAGAGCATTCCCACTGTGATGCTAGGTGTAGGAAAAGAGACTTCTTAAAGGTAGAGTGGCTAGAGGTGGTGCGGATGTTTAGTGGTAAGGAGTTCCAGAGGCGAGCGAGGCTGAATGAAAGAAGTTTTTTGCCTGGGGGATGAGTAGGTTTATGCACTTCTAGTAGATTTTGATTATTAGACCTTAGAACTCTGTTAGGTAGGTGCATTTTAAAGGCAGAGGAAAGGGAGGGACAGAGGGAAGGGTTTAGAATAAGCTTATGGGCTAGAGTTAGTTGAGTGTAAGTTAGTTGTTTGGGAAGTTCTAGCCATTTTAGTTTATGGAGGGAGAGACAGTGGTGAGTGGAAGACTTATGGCTGGTGGCGAACTTTGCAATTTTGTTATAGCAGGAGGTAAGCTGTTTTATTAGTGAGGACTGGAGATTAGTAAGTAGTGGGGCCCCATAGAGAAGGGAGGGGATAAGGAAGGAAGTAGAGAGAGTGATTTTAGTGGCGGATGTGAGGTAGGTATTCTGTCTATAAAGCATGCCAAGTTTTTGATGCGTTTTTTTGATGTTCGTTTGTAGGTGGGAGTTAAATTTAAGTTGGTTGTCGATTTGGACCCCAAGTAGTTTGGTCTCTGACACTGTTTCGAGAGGTGTGTTGCTTTGACTAGTAATTAAGAATGAATTTATGTTGGGAGGAGTAACTTTGGAGGGAGTAAATAACATTAGTTTGGTCTTGGTAGCGTTTAGAGCTAGATGATTGCTTAGCATCCATTGCTCTGTGGAGGAGAAGGCATCTTGAGTAAGTTTTTGTAGTGAAGTGATAGAAGAGGCAGAGCAGATGATAGTAGAATCATCCGCGTATT
Organism: Protopterus annectens; assembly: GCF_019279795.1. Classification (NCBI taxonomy): domain Eukaryota; kingdom Metazoa; phylum Chordata; order Ceratodontiformes; family Protopteridae; genus Protopterus; species Protopterus annectens. The sequence continues at coordinate 1,473,158,079 of NC_056746.1, forward strand.
GGATGATGCTAGAGAAAGGGATTGATTTGTGGAAGTCATTGATAAAGATATTGAAGAGAAGGGGACCCAGTATTGAGCCTTGTGGGACTCCGGTAGGGGTACTAAGGAAGGAGGAAGTGGCTTTTTTCCATTTTACAGCTTGATTTCTGTTAGATAGATAACTAGAGAACCAGTTCAAAGAGGAGGAGGATAGGTAGAGTTTGGAGAGTTTAGTTAAGAGCAGGTTGTGTGAGATAGTATCAAAGGCTTTGGAAAGATCAAGGAGTAAGGTGGAAACAATTAGTCCAGAGTCGCGGGCTTTATTAACGATTTCAAGGAAGAAGAGAAGGGCAGTCATGGTGCTATGATTAGGTCTGAAACCGTGCTGTGTGGGAGTTATAAGATTATTGTCTAGGAGGTGGGGAAGGAGTTGAAGTTGCACACATTTTTCAAGGATTTTTGAAATGGGGGACAGGATGGCTATGGGACGGAAATTAGTGACATTATTATTGTTACCACCTTTGTGTAGTGGTATAATAAAGGCTTGTTTCCAAATTTGGGGAACTATGCATTCTTGTAGGAACGGTTAATTAAGATGCTAATAGGGTAGGCAAGACTTTCAGCAGCTATACTAAGAAAGTAAGAAGGGATATTGTCAGGAGCATTGGTACATGGTTTCAATTTCTGTAGGAGTTTCTTGATAGTAGATGTAGGTATGGGATTTAAAGAGAAGAGAGTGCATTCTGGGGGGGGATTTTGGGGAGGTGTTGATGAGGATAGAATTTGTGTAGAAGAGGGGGTAGTGAAGTTAGTGGGTGGGGAGTATGGTGTAGATGTAGAGGCAGTGGGGGTGGGTGTGGGGGTATTGGATGATGCAGAGGAGGTGGAGAAAGAGGAGGTTAATTTGGAAATAGAGTCAATGAAGAAAGAATTAAATTGGGTGGCTAGATCTTGATCTGGAGAATTTGGGTCTGGGGTAGGAGTATCTGGTTTGCTGGGGTGGAGGAGAGTAGAGATCCCTTTCCAGAATTTTTGGGGGTTGTTTTTGTTATGGTTTTGGAGTGTAGAGAAATAGTTTTGTCGATCAAAGGTAATGAGTTTTTTTACTTTATTTTGGAGCATTTTGTATTCATTAAGGAGTGGAGTTATCTTATGTTTTTGGTAGCGTGCCCAGACTTTGTCTCTTTGTCTCATGATAGAAAGAGTATTTTTGGAGAGCCATGGGGCTGATTTAGTTTTTATTCTCTTTGTCCGTAAGGGAGCTTGGGAGTCAAGTAATTTTAAGAATGTTGAGTTAAAGTGAGAGACTGCATTGTCTAGAGGTAGTGTTTTTAGGCAATTCCAATTAACTGCTTGTAGTGAGTTTGAAAAGGTTATTGGGTTGAAGTTTTTTTGGTCACGGATAGTAATATAGTTGTGGTTTCGTTGAAGGATAGTGGGAAGCCGGTGGGTAAAGGTGGGTATGTGGTCACCAAGTGGGTCGGGAAGAGTGCCACTGTTGGTGTAATAGTGTGGCTGGGAGACTAGAATCCAATCTAATATACTCCCAATGGAGGGGTTTTTGGCTGGGTGAGTTACCGAAGTGATCAGTTGTGTGAAATTGTAGAGGTTAATGTTAGTGGTGTTTGTAGGAGACTGGATAAGGGCCCAATTAATGTTTACATCTCCTAGGATTATGGTTTCATTACTAATGTTACTAGATAGCCAGGAAAGGATAAGTTCGAGTGTAGAGATATTATCCCCTGGGGGGATATAAAGGGAAGCTATACATATGTGTTTATAGTTATTGATTTGTAGTAGCGTAAGGAGAAGTTCGGCGTTGTTAAAGTGAGGGATAGGTTTGTTGTAGGGAGGAAGAATATAGAAGGGCTACTCCTCCACCTTTTTTGTGAGCTCTGTCTTTTCTTAAGATGGAGTAGTTTGGAGGGACTATTTCAGAGTCTTTAATTTGTGGTTTTAGCCAGGTTTCAGAAATAGAGAGGATGTCAGGTTTATTGTATGTGAGCCAAGCTTGAAGGATTGGGACTTTATTTACTACACTTTGGGAGTTTAAGGAAGTGATTAGTAGGGATTTATTTATGGTGGATGTAGTGGTGGGGCCGGGATTAGGATGGATTCTTCTTTCCCCCAACACCTTATTTTTTTTCTTCACATCCACTCTTCCTAAACTAACAAACCGGCCCCTGGGCCCCTTACAACCTTCTCCAGACCTCATCCACTGGTATGTATTCACTTGTTTCTACTCATCTGTCTTTTCTCCCACTATTCTTTCTTAAACCGCATCAGAATTCTCTAGATAAACTGCATAACATTTCTTCAAATTGATTGATGTCTATGACTGTGTTAATACTTGCATCCACGCTTTTTTGAACATTGTGATACTTTTGTGAATATCTCACGGTTTAGAATTATTTTCTTTAATGATGATCTTTAACTTCTGTAAATTAACTTTATATATCCTAATATGCCTGTGTTATTTAATTCTGTGAAAACAATCAGTTGTCTAAAGTACTGATCCTGTAACTACTGTAATGATTGTATCTGTCTCTGAATGCTTGTCTAAAAGCTGTATTGTATTATTTTTTTTTAAACTTGTATTGTTTATATGTGGAGCTTTTCTCCCCAGGCCTCCACTGAAAATGGGCTACTAGTCCAGTCGGACCTCCCTGGTAAACAAATGTCAAATACCCTTAGAAACAAAGCATGGGCTTTATGGCATTCTTCAAAAGACCCTTAAGATCACATTAAATACAGGCAATCCAGGAACGAAACCAAAAAATCAATTTTACAAGACAAAAAAACAATACTACTGTAATTTACAGACAGTAAATCAAAATAACCCTCAAAAGTTTTGGGCAGGTTTAAATAATCTACTACATCCTGGACAAACTTCAACCCCAATCCCTGCTGCTACTATTGATAAAACCCCTGAAGATGTTTCTGATAGTTTTAACCAATTCTTTACTGAGACAATTGAAGCCCTAGCTAGCCAACTACCTCCTAGCTCCCCTGTTCCTGAAAGTAGCACCTCTAGAAACCTACTTGCATTCAGCTTCCAACCAGTCGCCACTTCACTTATCTGTACCTTGATCAAAAAATTAAAACCCACTACACTTTCTGCTGATCAACTCCCTGCCAAGTACCTACAAAAATCAGCTGATGCTATTGCTTACCCCGTCTCAATACTAATCAATCAAACCATAGTAGAAACTAAAATTCCCACCATCTGGGAAATATCCTTTGTAATCCCACTTCACAAAGGAGGCAGCTCTACTGAATTCTCCAATTATAGGCCAATAGCTATACTCTCTCCACTTGCAAAGATTATAGAAAAATGTATTCATAGACAACTCATGCACCACCTAATCCAAAATCACCATATGGCAGACACTCAGCATGGCTTCCGTCCTCATCACAGCACTACTTCAGCACTCCTAGCCTTTACTAACACCACAAACCATAATCGCAACAATAATTATATATCCTCAGCCCTCTTTTTGGATCTTTCCAAGGCATTCAATATGGTTGATCACCAACTTTTAATCCACACCCTGCAAACATTCTGTCTAGATACTGGAGCCCTCCAATGGTTTCAATCCTACCTGAATGGTCAACAGCAGGCTGTCCTCTGGCAGAGCAAACTCTCTAACCTTCTACCTAACACCCTCGGAGTACCACAAGGCTCTATACTAGGGCCCTTGCTGTTCTCCATCTTCATTAACGACCTTTATACTGTCATCCCAAAAGTCAGCTGTATCCAATATGCTGATGACTCTACTATGATTTGCTCAGCCACATCTCCAGTAGAGTTATGGTCAGCTACCCAGACCACCTTTAATACAATAGAAAACTGGCTTTCTGAACATCGTCTCATCCTAAATCGCAAAAAAACTAAAATGCTGTTATTTTCACCAACACGTAGGTCTACCGCTTTCACCTTTACCATAAAATCAAATGATGGCACAATAATCTCCCCTGACCCATCTACAAAACTATTAGGTGTCATCATAGACAATAATCTCAATTTTGACCTACATGTTAACCAAACTATCAAAACCATCAATAAAAAACTAGGGTCACTTTACAGAATAAAAGCCTTCCTAACCCCTCCAGCTAAAATTGCCATAGCTCGCTCTCACCTTCTTTCAACCCTTCTGTATGCATCCCCTCTACTCTTGAATTTGAACAAGACTGTCCTTAACAAACTCTCAATTTGCTACAACCACATTGCCAGGTTTGCCACTGGGGGCTGCCTTTTAGGACACATCATTGCATCAATCTAAATCAGCTTGGTTGGCTTGAACTACCTAGCCTAATCCAGTATAACCAACTGATTATGGCCTATAAAATCCTCTATAACCGGACAATACTCCTGCACTTAAAAATAGTATCAACCCCTATAACAATCCTAGACCGCTTCGATCCTCTAACAAACTACTAATTCAGACTAGCAAAATTAATAACACAGCCGGTGATTCTCTCTTTGTAAACTCTGTAAGTAGATCCTGGAACTCTCTTCCAGCTGATATTACCTTACGTTCCACCTTAGGTCAATTTAAAACTAGACTCAAACAACATTTGTCACTTAACTGGCTATGTCAATGTATCAAGCCTGGCTAACTCGAATGTGTAAAAATCTGTTAACCAGTTTACTGTGTAATTTAATTTAATCCTGACTTGTGCTCAGGACTAACTGCAACCTGTGGAACTTGTTTAACTTGCTTACTTATGTAATCTCTGTAAGCAGTCTGTTTGTAATATGTAATGCTGGTATTATGTAATGCTGTATCTGCTTAACCTTGGAGCTTTTCTCCCCGGGCCTCCGCTGAAAATGGACATGCATCCAGTCGGACAATCCCGGTCAACAAATGTAAAATAAAATAAAATAAATAAATATCCTAGCATCCCACGTTCAGTTATGCAGGGTCTCTGTAAAAGAGCAGATGGTGGGAAAGGAGAATCTGAGCTATTAAAAAAAATGATTGACTGCACTCTGTCTCTATGCATCTGAAATAAGAATGAGTAGACAGCATCAATTTTGTTTGTAGTACAGTAATTAATACATTTAAATTATTATATTTTATGTAGAAATGCTAGTATATGAAAACAGGGCATACACTATAATCAAAATACTCAAATCACAGCTTGCACATAATAGGTCATTTTTGATGGAGAGAGTGGTGGACTGTTGGGTTTGTTGCCAGTAATCATTCAGTATATCATGTATTGTCCCAGTACATTCTCTTTTTCTAGATGATTCCTAATAAGCAAAATAATCATTGAAAATAATCACTATTGGATTTTTGCACATTAAAAATTAAAATGGAAAAGTTAAAACACGCACACTGGTTACCTTTCAGTGAGCTTGATATGCATTGCTTCTTCTTGATCTTTAGAAACAGTTAACTTTCAGTGAGCTTGAAATTTTTATTCTTCCCATTATCTTTAGAACAAGGATCAGTGCTAAGCAGACTGCCTGAATACAGGCGTTCTGCCAACAAAAACTGGCCTTCTGCCACTCCCTTACTGTGAATAATCATTGGGTTTGTAAGATTAATGTCAAACATTTGTTGTCTTTCCTCAGAATTGGGGTTAGGGCTTAGGTTAACTGTGCAAAGTCATAAAGGCCAGGAGTGACATGTAGAGACTCACCAAGATATGCTGCTATCACAAAACAGTTTATGCAACACAATAAAGATTTTCTTCTCGTGTTTATATTGCCCAGTTTTTAAGATTACTTGTTTGCTCAAGAAATGCTGTTTACTACACTGTATTATATCCAGCTCATAGAAATGCTGAAGGCATGCTTATATGTGTATGTGGATAACATAATAAGCAACATGATTTTATTTCCTCTGTCTACAGCACACATATATCTGTATGGCTCACAGATTCCACTGTTATCTGCATATATTATTGCTCTCCTGTTTTTGTTCAGCAGATAAACAGACATATGTTTTCCTCACCCTGAAGGTGTCAGTAAATACAGTGTCATTAGCAGAGACAGCAGCTTGAGTCATTAAACAAGGCTCTTGTCTAATAGTGTGTGCATTTTGAGCGTGCATGGAAATATAAACTGATAGGTAATGATACATAACACCATCATAAAATCTGATTATATACTTCGGAAAAGCAGACTGTTTAGTGAACAGAAACTCAGTTTTAACATTTTCACAACATAATTCAGAAGCATGTAGGGAAATGGGGTCATGTGAAAGTACAAGAATAAAATGGCAACACATAATTGATCTACAGGTACTTGTTAATGTTTCAGATTATATGACATTAAATGTCACCTGTATTCCTGCATAGAAAACATGGTTCTATTTCAGTATGATATAGTAATTTACTCCAATCAAAGGGAGTAACGCTCACCAGCTGTGCGGTTCATTTTAGAAATGGTAGCTTATAGAAGGTCATGGATTAGCAAAAAAATGTTTTAACAGCTGTCCAAACATGGCTGAATTATGTATTTTATCAACGAAAATAGCTGCAGTCAACAGTCAGGATATTCTCTTGCAATAGTCTTCAATAGCCTCTAACTCAGTTATTAGAAAGTGGAGGAGGAGGAGGATAATGCCCCCTCCATGGGTAAGATGAGCAAAACAATCCCAATGGGAAAACATATATTTTATAATTTTTAAAGCCATGTAAACATTTTTGACACAATTTCCCATAAAGGAAACTTGGACATTTTTTCAGGAACCCTACTGTAGAAGGCATTATCATCATTCTTAGTTTTATTAAACGTTATATGATTAGATAGGGGGGTTTAGAAACTGAGAGGGAAAATCATTTCAGATAGGATAAATGTCAGCTGTAGTTAGCAATTAAATGCAACTGATTATATGTATATTTTAAATGAAATGCTGCAGCCCTAAACAGTGCTTGGAACACAATGTTAACCCATCATTACCACTAAACACAGTAGAAACCTTTATTATTAAGGGCTTAAAAAATGAAGGTGCGTAAAGCCACATCATTTTAATGGTGGTAAAGACCTATATCACTCAAACTCTTGATGTGAGAATGGACCAAACCACCTACTTTTAGTGATGACACTGAGATAAAATGATTAATTTTATAAGTGATCTTATAATTAAATGCTCACTATGTTAACATAAATATATGAACATGAATCAGACAAGCCAAATGTTTCATTTCCAAATGATTATTCTTTCAAACAATAACATAGTATTACCTTCATAAAAAAGTTATTTTTCCCATTGTTTCCCTTCTCCTAATTTGCTCTTTAATGTCTAATTATTTTTTTCTTTCTGCGATTCTCCCGTGTATAACTCAAAACCTTGAATATATACCACAATAACAACTTAACAGCAACTCTTATTATAATTAGCTAAACTCGAAATCTAGTTTTGCTTACTGCAGCTCCTAATTAAAAGCAGCTGCTAACTGAAGCTATATATATATAGCTCTGTGTATACATGTGTGGTTGTTCAGAACCCACCACTGTATAGCACTAAAAAGCCTAAACTGCTTACAATGGCCTCATCAGCTAACATATACACAGGTTCTTACCACCTATAAAATTATTGCAACATACCACCAAACAAACCATCAATGGCAAAAACACAAGAAAAAGGAAGTAGACATTCCAAAAAACATAACACCAGGGTAAATATTCACTTCATGCATTTATTCAATCCTGATATCTTGGCATTTTGCCTTCAGAGGAATAAGGAAACTTTACAACACCCTGCATTTATACAAACATTAATTGGTATCAATGAATCAATTTACGTTTTTCTAAATAAACATGCACACTTAAGGAAACTCTAACCATAATATAGTGAACACATACTACTTCACTAAATATAACATTCTATAATTAACATGTACATTTTTAAATACTAACATGTAATTGTACTTAAATAAACATAAATTAACAATTACAAATTTTATAAAGTAAGGTTACTATCAATATTCATGCCTCTGGGTTATAGTATTTGTTTCATAGTGTGTACATTTATTGATGGTTCGTTTGGTGGTGTGTTGCAATTATGTCAGTGGAGCTGGTTTCTTCTAACAACCATTCTTCACAGGACACTGATGAAACTGGAGCCATTGGAGGTGTGTTACTATCAGATATTCTTCATGAAAGGGACCTAAAACTTTCCAAGGATGATTTATGGGGCTTCACTAGTGATGACGGCCATACAGAGACATTTATTCAGTTGGAATGACTTCTTTCTAAAGAGGTGACTGTGTTTTATGATATTAAATTACTTGAAAAATACATTTCTCTTAATGTTACCCCTAGATGTTTACGTATAACCTATTTACCTGCTGGTGACTTATCAGATGAAGAGGGGGATTTACTGTTAGAATGGAGAGAGGCTTCCCTGAAGTCTACTTTGACCTGGCTTCAGATTTTAGTGAAATGCGACCTAAGGGTGACTGATAGGTTGCGAGCACAAATCATGGAGTTACAAGATTCTTCAATTAATGAAATATCAGAGACCGAACATAAGGAAATCATGCAAGATGTGAAATCTAGGATCCAACAAGTTGAACAAAATGTCTTGGCTCGCAAAAAGAAAAAACTGAGCTGAGACATAAATTATTTCCAGAATAATATGGTGTATTCTGTTGCTTAGAACAAGCAGTTGGCTAGATCAAAAAATAGGGGCTTGGGCCTAAAATGACAGGGGGACTCGTTATTCCTCCTTGTCATCAGGGGATATGAGTGTGAGCAGTCAAAAGAGCATTACATTTGAAGACGTACCTATGGGAGACATGAACAATGGCCAAAAAAACTTGGTATTAGAAACGCATTCCCCCAAACAGAGACAAACACAAAGTTTTCATCTGAAAGGTCGGCGGAATGGTGGCTACAGCAGGAAAAAGTAAGGAAGGACTTTGTTCATGTATCACAATGAACTGTTGACTCTTATGTTGATTGTTTAGTAGAACTGAAGCCTTGTGCACTGTTATGGGGGAGATGTTCGAATTCTGGGGTTATTGATTTAATTAATGTTCAGGAGGAATGTAATGTCTGTTCTGTTGAAAAAAAACTGTTGAATCTGTAGCTTCCCCTTTCAGGCCTGAGGGGGGAAGAGTAATAGATGAGTTAAAGGTAGTGAATCTATCTGAACTAGAGCTAATGGAAGAGTTTGAGAAAGTATTATTAAAGGATCCTAAATGTGTTCCAACTAAAATACCATGTTTAGCGGACATTATTTTAGATGTGAAATGCTTTTGTCAGAAGTTATTTTTGAGGGTATTTTTAATACTTCTGAAAGCAGCAATCAAGTCTCTGTACTAACTGATTTAGAAGTTGATGACATTACATTTAAGTATATATGATACAGATTTATGTTTTGAATTGTTCAATGCTATAATTGACAATGTTGTGAATTATGATAATGCATATGAACTTGAACATTCAGAAAAAAGTGCATTTATACAGGTTATGATCATCTTCATGTTCCCTGTTTTCCATCTAACAAGAGTAAATTTATGCCACCAAAACAGTCAATGTGTATAAAAATGTTTGAGAATGTGGTTTGTAATAGAACTGAGCATGAATTTGATGGTTTTCTTAAAAGTGAAAAAACATATAATTTGTCAAAGAAAGAATGGCTTGAACTGCAAATGTCATGTTTTAGGTTAGATGCATTTGTCTTTAGGCAAGTAGACAAGGGGTAATTAGGTTGTGATGAACTAAAGAGACTATGATAAGATGGTCAAAGATTTAATCTATGAAACTGATGACTATGTTGAACTGTCTAGTAGTCCCTTGTTGAAATTTAATGAAGAACTGCTTGAAATTTTGGAAAGAGGTGAGAGATTGGGTTTACTGAACAACAGAGATGTACAAAGACTGTTTGTTAAGGAACCCAGGGATCCAAAATGTTATGCTACACCTAAAATTCATAAAAAATTAAGATTCTACCCAGGAAGACCTATAGTTTCTATGTTAGTTTCCTATTTGGAGAATGTTGGTCTGTTTTTGGACTTTCATCTTAAAAAATATTTAGAAAAAGTGCCATACCATATTAAAAACACAGGTGAGTTGTATGAGGGACTTAAGAAAATTAATTGGCAGGAGATTTTTTTCTGGGCCACAGTGGATGTTAGTGCACTATACACAAATATTGATATCAGAAGCATAACTCCCATCCATCCCAAATTACTCATTTTGTAATGAGTTTTGTGGTCCAAATAATGGGGTGCCACGATTCCCAAGTGACACCCCTTAATTTCTGAATTTCCCAGCAGTTTATTTAAAATCTTTGTTGCTCTGGCTTTCGGAACTGACGTCATCATGCGGAGCTGAAGTCATCATGTGCACGAGGACTTCACCTCTTTTTAATGGTCTGCCAGCTTGTCAGAATTGTGCTAGCTGCCTAGCTCATGCGTACAAGCCACAACAAGGAAATTATGGTTCTGGGTGGGAACAGAACATTATGCTGCTGCTGGGCTGTCTGCAAGAGAAACAGAACATTATGTTGCCTGTGAGAGAGAAACTATGCTGAGAGGAGGTATTTGTTGTTTGCCACCATACATATGGAAGGTACATTATGCTGTAGAGTTTGGAAGGTACGTAATGCCACAGAGTTTTGAAGGTACGTTAGGCTGCAGAGTTTAGAAGATATATTATGCTGGTGTGTGTGTGTATGTGTGTGTGTGTGTGTGTGTGTGTGTGTGTGTGTGTGTGTGTGTGTGTGTGTGTGTGTGTAAAATGCTTCAGGTAAATATACCTGGTAGCAAGAAGTACCCTCACTCAAACCCAGGTAACATGAACCTAAAGTCCCTACCCACCAACACTTCCAGATTTGTTCCTCATTTTTTTGTTCTGTGGTGTTTTGGATTTTTGTGGCAAATCAGTGAAGGATTGAATTCACTTAATAATGACAGATATTTGAATTGCAGACTTCATATTCTTCAGAAAATAAATGGTAACAAAACCTTTTATTCTAGCAACTTTCTAAGTTTATAAGATCAGTATTTTCAATTTGTCCCTATTTTTGGGTCTGTATTCCCCCATTATTGAGTTTGCCCAGTTTTTTTATGCTAAGAGGTTGAGAGCTATGGTGAGAAGTGAGAACTGAATTCACTAAATGATAGCTATTTAAGTTTCAGTCTTCCTATCCTTCAGGAAACTGCTGATTTGATATAGTGGTATGTTTTTTCTGACTGTAGTGCATAGAGTCCTGGGTTCAAGACTTGGCAGTGAAATGCATGGTGGTAACACAATATTTTATTCTAGCAACTTTCCAAAATTATACAAGCAATGTTTAAAATGTGTCCCTGTTTTTTTGGCTTTGGTTCCCTCCCCCAATAAATTTTGTCTTTTTCCAGATTTCTTGTGCTGCTAAGTTGAGAAATACAGTTGAGTATCAAGTGGATTTTATAAGGAGCTGAGCGCTTCAGGGGAAGAGAAGTTTAGTGTTGCTTATGCTGAGTCTGCTTGCATTGTTAAAAGCATAACAGGTTATATACTTGCTTTTGATGCTGAAGACTGTGGTTTCTACTCCCACAGTATGTAGCTGGATTGCTAATACTGTACTGTGTTGTTATGCTTTTAAAGGGGTTGGGTGTAAGAAGTCAATGGTGTTGCTACAGATACAACAGAAGTGAGAAAATGTCATGCGCAAGGGCATTTGTGCCTCACTGGAAAGAGCAAAAACACTGTTAACCCAAATCCAGGAACAGAAAATCAGAATTATTATGTTCTGTGCTGCATTATAAGAAAAATATTTTTAAACAAGTACAGTACATTTTCAGCATTCAAGATAAAACACACATTTTTCCATTGCAGACAGTGGATAAGCAAGAGTGGCCAGTTAACAGCACCTGGATTACAATGATAGTTGTGATGCTTCAGGATGAATGTAGGAGAGGGTCTGTCAGTACTTGGACTAAAAATTGGAAGTCTTAAAACATGCAGTTCGCTTAGTTTATTTTGTTGTGCATTTACAGCTATTGAGTTGGTCTGATAACATAAATCAGAGTAAGCCGAGCAAAAAAACTGAAATTGAAAATAAGTTTGAGATGCTGCACAAGATGCCCATGGCTTACACTACTATTATTCTATTTATATATATAAAGAATTATGTGTGTGTGTGTGTGTGTGTGTGTGTGTGTGTGTGTGTGTGTGTGTGTGTGTGTGTGTGTGTCTGTAAGTAGACTTTTATGATGGAAATGTTCTGAATTGCACAGTTTTGTCATTATTGGTTTATGCATTTTGTTTCATTGCCTACTGGAAAAATGTTCAAACAATAAATTTAAAATGTTCTCCAAGTCTAACAAGTGTGCTGTATTATACAAGGAATATAATTTAATAAAGTCAGAGAGGTGTATCAAAGAACACATTCTTGTTTTGTGTGAAAGGGGCCTATGATTTGAAAACAGCCCAAAGGTAATCTTTACTCACCACTGGCCAGATGCATTTTCTTTGGATGTGGTGTGGGTTTCAATCAGTGTGAGTTTCAAGGGCAGAGAAGTTTTAATGCTAAGTCTATTTTCATTGTGAGACAGTATTGTTTTGTTTAGCAGATGTCTATCAGTGTTTGTGGATTATGCTATAAAATGTAAAAATAAAATCCAAATAAGCATTGTAGACGTAAAGCAGTATGCACATTAGTGTTTATAGCAAATGGGGTGAAATAGCCAGGTAATGGGACATAGGAATGGCTGCAGGGGGACTCTGGTGGCATATTTTGGTTGTCTGTTCTTCAGTTTGCATTTGAAATGTGGTATCCCACAATTCCATTGGAGTGGGTGGGGTTACATAATTAGGGATGCAAATGTTATGCTAATCAGCATACAGAGTTGTACCTATTTTTCATGGGCCTTGACCACATTTTTGATATTTCCAGGTTGAGAGGTATGCTGCAGGGGGACTTTGGTGCCATATTTTGGTTCACTGTTCTTCAGTTTGCATTTGAAACTTGGTATCCCACAATTCCATTGGAGTGGGTGGGGTTACATAATTATGTATGCAAATTATTATGTTAATCAGTGTACCGATTTGTACCTATTTTTCATGGGCCTTGTCCAGATTTTTGATATTTCCAGGATGAGCGGTATGACCTCAGTAATTATTGTGTCTGACCCCATGATGGTGTCCTACCAAGTTATGCAATAATTTACCATCCTGCACTTCAGATGTGACATACCTACCATTACACTTCTCTGAATGTTTCACAGTACACTAGTACTTCTTCTCAGCAACTCTCTTCTGAAAGTGGTACATGTAACTAAAAATAATGAATAGAGAGTTACTTTTGTGTGATGGCACAGTGGAGTACACTGAGACAATCATACTAGGATTTGACATGTCTTGTGACAGTGTCATGTTATGTATTAAATTCTTAGAAGAGCACATGTATGAAAATGTAATGTATTCCTTTCAATGCATGTGCTTCATGCATACAGTCAATATGACTGACACTTATAACTCAAGCCACATAGATCATATGACTATGCAGACCAACAGAATGTATATCAGTTGCCCAGCCCACTCCCTTACTTTACGAAGTGCACATCGTTTATGCAGGCAGACTTCTTGCAATTTCTTTTATGGATTATGACTGCACTAAGGGACTAAAACATTACCTGAATCACTATGTTCACAAGAGCACCACTGCCTTACTATTATTGTATTGTATGATACGAAAAGTAAACTCTGTGCAATATACTACTTCCTTGCTTGCTTCCCACCATTAACAACATTGACAGCAAGTGCCATAACCAACTGATGTAACTATTGATGTCATTGTTTTACACAATATGTGTTCTGAGACATGCATGTTATCTATGTCTTCACATAGACCTGTTATATGGCAACTTTAGATCTGGTAATGGTGCCTACTCTGTTGTGACAATAGCTGGCTACACTATCCTGTACAGTTTGTAGCATGGCTACTTATGCTTTGGGCCAGGTTCACTATATCAAACTTCATGTGACTGTCAGTCAAAACACCAAATGCACATCAGCAAAAGTTACTGTGCAGCTTGCGTTCATCTTTTCTATGTATATGTTATTTGGTGTTTCTCGCTTCAAATTTCTACTTTCAGATATATGAAATCTGATATTGTGTATGTCAATAGGGTGATATACACCATGCAAAGTCACATACAAGTGAATATTTTCCTATTAAATGATTGCTGTAACTTAATTGGTGTTAGGATAACACTTATTGATAGTTGTACTTATCTTACAACACACACCTACATCTGGACCCTACCGTACTCATGAGTGTACTCGTGTGCAAATATTCTTTATTCTCACTAGGGGTAATGTATAAATGTCAACCATGGGATGGATAAGGCCAAACTAACACCAAATTGGATAAGTAATTCAAGCACAAAAAGAGAAGTTGGTTAAACTTAAAATGGCCTGCAAGGGTTGCTAGCCTAGTACTTACGTATGGACCTATGAACATAGCATGCAATGGCAGTTCACTGACGTAAGACAGACTCCACACCCCCATCCATCCATCCATCCATCCATCCATCCATCCATCCATCCATCCATCCATTCCCAGTACCTTATTTTCCATATGGGATCAGGGTATCACTTCAACAAAGACAATCATTTAGAACCACAGTTTACACAGTCAGATGGCTAACCCTGCCATAATTGTTTTTCCATATCACTCGGATGCATCCACATCACAACTATCACCAATTTAGTGTGATAAGTCCACCTACTGCATGCGTCTGGAGTGTCAGAGGAAACCAGAGCTCCCAAAGAATACCCATGCAAACACAGGAAGAACACAGAAACTTCATAGATTAGGTACCATAGTTGAGAATTAAACTGCAGAGCCTCTTGCGGTTAGTTGACAATGCTATCCACTGTGTTACTGTGCCACCATAGCTTGTATATATTTCTAACTCATGGAACCCATGCGCCTGTTCACATATACAACTTGCAGAGGATGGTAGCCCACTGGCACAGGACATCCACCACTCCACAACCATTCAGCCCTAGGTAGTATGCAAAACATATGAGGCCCTAACAGTGTACCACCCCAACATTCTGAGTTATGTCTCGACCCACCAGCCTCTATTTATTGTGCCATGGATACATCTGTGCTCCCACATGTGCCTTTGGAATGTATTTGTACTACCCTCCTTGGTGCACACATGTCCTCCAAAAGTGACAGAGAGCAGAGGCTGGAAAAGTTCTGCATTGCAGAAAATAAATTCTTGTTAAATGCATTTAGGATACATGGGTGACAGCTCTTTGTTTAACAGACTTTACACCAGCCTCTTTTTAACCATGTACAGGAAACTGTGATATTTGATATCAGTGCACTGGGTGGGAGGGACCACACCATGCTAAGTCAGAAGTTTCTAAATAAAGTAATGTGAAAGACCTCAAATAAAGCATTCCATGTGGCAGCAAAACAAATGGTGATTGAGGGGTCTTCCATCTCTTATAGAGAAAGAATTATTTCTGACATCTCTAAATGGTGATGCTGAGAGATCAAGCATTGCACCTGGAGCTATTGACTGAGGTTCTAGGAGCAGTAAGATGCAATATACCTCTCATGGACACAGCAAGGTAAGCATGAAGACTATAGGAGGCATATTGTCACTGTAAGTATACCCATGGACTGGTGCTTACAGTATCTACTATTAAACATGCAGACGCAGGGGACCACTATTGCAAGCAGGTTTTTCATACTTGGCTGAGAGACTGCAGTTGTTAGAAACATGCCCATGTTATGTATATTTATTCACATGGCTCAACACCAGTATTGTGGCCTCAGCAGAGGTTGGGCAAGAATAAACGACTAAGGCCTGTCTTCTATTAGGCTCTGATGAGGCCATCACCAACCCTGAGAAACAGTTCCAGGACACAATGATATTATATCTCCTGTATAGGAATACAACTTCTGACTAGGATAAAATTGTAACCACCCCCAAAACATGATGAAGTCAACAGTATGGCATACCAGCTATCCCCTGAAATACCTCCCCACCAGGCACACAGTGAAATGAAGGGTATAACATGCCAACTATCCACTATGGGGACACCTACACATTTACTGATGTCATGGCCATCGCTAGTGGTAGCTCAGCAAGGAAGGATGAGCCCACTGCTTCAGGGACATATGCAGAACAACTTTAGAGTGGGATAGCAGTGTGCTATGCTATTGCTCAGATGCCTAGCCAGCCACTAACATACAGGATTATAATCAGTTTGCTAATTGTAATCTGTTTATTATATTTTTGAGACATGGATGCAAAGAAATTCACTTCAAGAGAGAAGCTCAGGAGGGGAATCTTGGCATTCCTGTCAAGAACACATAATTTAGGGTTATGATCAGAGATCTGATCTACATTTATGGTGGAGGTGGGATTACATCAAGGATCAGCTCTGAGCCCTTTCTTATTTGCAATGGTGATGGACAGGTTGACAGACAAGATCAGACAGGAGTCCCCATGGACTATGATGTTTGCAGATGACATTGTGATCTGCAGTGAGAGTAGGGAACAGATGGAGTAGACCCTGGAGAGGTGGAGATATGCTCTAGAGAGAAGAGGAATGAAGGTCAGCAGGACTAAGACAGAATATATGTGTGTGAATGAGAGGAAGAAGAGAGGAATGGTGAGGATGCAGGGAGTAGAGGTGGTGAAGGTGAATGAGTTTAAGTACTCGGGATCAACAGTTCAGAGTAATGGTGAGTGTGGAAGAGAGGTGAAGAAGAGAGTACAGGCAGTATAGAGTGGGTGGAGAAGAGTGTCAGGAGTAATTTGTGACAGACGAGTACCAGTAAGAGTAAAAGGGAAGGTCTACAGGAGGGTAATGAGACCAGCTATGTTATACGCGTTGGAGACAGTGGCATTGACAAAAAGGCAGGAGTCAGAGCTTGATGTGGCAGAGTTGAAGATGTTAAGATTCGCACTGGGTATGACGAGGATGGACAGGATTAGGAATAAGTATATTAGAGGCTCAGCCCAGGTTGGAAGGTTTGGAGAAAAAGCCAGAGAGGCAAGATTACATTGGTTTGGACATGTACTAAGGAGGGATGCACAGTATATTGGGAAAAAGATGCTAAGGATAAAGCTGCCAGGTAACAGGAAAAGTGGAAGGCCTAAGATAAGGTTTATGGATGTGGTGACAGAGGATATGCAGGTGGTTGGTGTGACAGAGCAAGATGCAGAGGACAGGAAGAAATGGAAACAGTTGATCTGCTGTGGTGACCCCTAACGGGAGCAGCCGAAAGAAGAAGAAGAAAGAAGATGATCAGAGATCTGATTATAATTGCAGTTCATGGAGCTTCATCAGCCCCTGTACCTCAGTTGGGTTTCCACTAATTACCCCCAAGAAACTATAATTCTTAGTGACTTTAATATAGACTGGAATACTATTAATAGTGAAAATCCCTCCTGTCACATAAACCTACATGGTTTTACTCAATCCATTACCTCTACTACAAGGCTTAATAAACCAAGTAAGAAACAGAGTATCTTAGACTGGATACTCATAAACAAAGTCAATATCACATACAAAGTAGGAACTATGCCTGATGACCTCAGTGACCACTGCCTAACCTATATCTCTAGAGAAAAGACTGACTATCAATACCTCCCTAACATTAGAAAAATACGCTCTACCAAACACTTTAAAAGTGACTTATTTCAAAATGAACTCAAAACATGCAACTGGAACCTCTTGAAATCACTTCCTCTTAATGAAGCAGTATCATTCTTTAACTCGACCTTTCTTTCCATTTTGGATAAACATGCCCCTGAACGTTCTATTAGAATGAAGTCTAATACAGCCCCATGGCTCTCAAATGAAACAAAGAAATTAATTCTTACTAAAAATAAAGTTTGGGCCAAATGGAGATGCCATAGAATCAGCTCTGATTTTCTTCATTTTCGCCAACTTAGAAATCTTACAAAAAAAGCTATAATCTCTGACAAAAAAAACTTCTACTGTGAACTTCAAGAAACCCATTTCAATAAACCCAAACAATTCTGGTCTTCAATCAACAAACTCCTATCACCTGGAACAGCAAAAACTCCCTCCCCTCTAAACGCAGACCCAGATACCCCTAACCATACTGCAAACGCTTTTAACTCCTTTTTATTGAAACCATTCAATCTCTTGCTAGACAACTGAACACCAATAACTTTTACCCTCCAAATAATCTATTTGACTCCTCCCACAACTTCTCTCTTCATCCCATCTCTACCTCTTTCATTTACAAGCTTATTCTCAAACTGAAACCTTGTACCCCCTCTGCTGACAAGCTCCCTTCTCTCTTTCTTCAAAAGGCTGCTAAAGAGATTGCTTACCCAATAACTATATTCATAAATAGGACTATCCAAGAGGGAACCATACCTGATATATGGAAAGTCTCTCACATTATCCCACTACACAAAGGTGGTAACTCTATTGACTACTCTAACTTTAGACCAATTGCTCTTCTCTCACCTTTAGCTAAGATTATGGAGAAATGTATTCATCAGCAACTTGTACAGTATCTCTCTTTACACAACATTATAGCTAACTGTCAACATGGCTTTAGACCTCACCATAGCACCTCCACTGCCCTCCTTTCCTTTGTAGATACCATCAACAACTATTGTAACTCCAATCTTTTCTCCTCTGCTCTATTTATTGACCTCTCTAAAGCTTTCGACATGGTGAACCACTCTTCTCTTATTAACATCCTTTTATCCCTCTCATTTGATAACCTTGCTATTAAATGGTTTACTTCTTATCTAAGCAACAGACAACAAGCCGTTCTTTGGGACAACCATATCTCTTCCTTATTGCCTGTTTCTATTGGAGTCCCGCAGGGCTCCATTCTTGGGCCACTACTCTTCTCCCTTTACATAAACGATCTTAACACTGTAATCCCTCAAGCTACCTGCATCCAATACGCTGACGACTCCACTATTATTTGTTCAGCATCTACCTCTTCAGAGCTACTCTCATTAACTCAAACTACCTTCAACACAGTAGAAACTTGGTTTACTAGACGGTACCTCCTTCTCAGTGCTAAAAAAACTAAACTTCTCCTCTTCACCCCTACCACTTGTGCCTCCTCATTAAACTTCAACATCTTGTCAAACGACGCCACTGTCATCTCTCCTGACTCTACAACTAAACTGCTAGGAATAACCATTGACAACAATCTCACTTTTGATCAACACATCAATAACACCATCAAAGCAGTTAACAGAAAAATAGGATCTTTATACCGTATTAAACCATTTCTTACTCCATCTACCAGAGCTACTATCGCCCACTCCCATCTGATATCTACTCTCTTTTACGCCTCACCTATCTTCACTAACCTTAAGAAGGCTAACCTAAATAAACTAGCAACTTGCTACAATAGCATTGCCCGCTTTGCCACCAGTAACCCTTTCAGAACCCATCACTGTCATAACCTAAAACTCCTAGGCTGGCTAGAGCTACAAAACTGTCTTATGATCTCACAACTTACTATTGCCCACAAGATACTTTACCAACCTGATAACACCCCTATACTTTCTCAACTTTTAATCCCTTATAACAATCTTACCTCCCTTCGATCCTCTTCTAAACTCATGACGAAATCTGTAAAGTCCCATAACTTAGCTGGTGACTCTCTATTCACTAATACTGTAGGTAGGACATGGAATCTGCTACCCACAGATATTACTCTAATCGCCTCCTTACCACTCTTCAAACAAAAAATCAAACTGTACTTCCAAAATCACTGGCTTTGTTCATGTAGGACTCCAGACTAACCTTTTTCATTCCACTTTGCTCTACTATAATGTTTACACTGTGCTTATTAGCTAGGCAAATACCTACTTTCTCTCTTGCCCTGTTTCTCTCGTTTTATGCTCTGACTCACTCCTCTCTTTCTCTCCCCTGCCCTCTTTTCCATCTTCTTACTTCTTCTCCCTTCTAGACTATTGTTTCTCACTCTTCTCCTATCTTGTATTACTCCTATAATCCCTTCTTATCTCTTCTTATACTATTTTATTCTCTCCTACTAACTGTTGAAACTAATTTGCATATCTTTAGCCTTTTAATTGTGATGCTTCTACTGACCTAGTATATTTTTTTGTGTGGCTTATGTATATGTTGTTGTTATTACTAAATGTATATTCTTATTGTACTTAAAATTTTTATTAACATGTCTCTTTGTATTGTTTTTTGTGTGGAGCTTTTCTCCCCGGGCCTCTACTGAAAATGGACATATATCCAGCTAGACTAGCCCGGTTAACAAATGTAAAATAAAATAAATAAATAAATAAATAAAATAAAATGAACAACTAGTTACAGAAAAAAAAGAAAAAAAAAACAATAAAACCATAAAGCACTTAGTCACTTAGTGAGCACTGTCAGAAATGTGTAACACATGGTTCCCTCACATTTACATTCACCTTGCCATGCCTCTAAGCTGCCTTTTCTCAGAATGTTCAGATTATTGCCTTGTTTGTCTGGTCTGTTTCTCAGAAAGTCCGTGTTTTTAAGACAAATCACAGAGAGCTGAAGACAATAAATAATGACATACATTTAGGTTTCAGACACTGTGGGCCGGATTCATGAAGACTTGCATGGAGTCTAAGAGTAGAGTAAGACTCAAGCAGCCAACATGTCCACCAAGCGATCCAGGAACAGCCGGTAGGGGCGTGCAACAGAGATCCCAAAATGAGTCTTACATGGACAGGGCTCGGATATGCAAATTACCTCAATTGCAGGCGAAAGCTATGCAAATGAGGTAAATTTGCAATCCAGGAAACCCGAACCTGTCCGAGTAAGAGTAGTGTTATTTGTAGAAATGTACTCAGTTGACAACTGAGTATGGTTCTGCAAATAGCAAAACGTAGCCGTGACAGCTCCAAAAAAAGGATGCATCCAGTTGAGGAAGCATGCCAATGGCCAAAAATACAGCCATTGGCAATGTTCACTGATGCAAAATAAAAATAAAATACATTTTTCATCCCGATCTCTGGGGTTTAAGCGTAGCGTAGCGCCACACAAATGCGCTGCGCTCTATAAAACAGAAAATCAATAATTAAGATCCACAAATGTGGATTTTATAGTTATTCTTAATTTACAATGCAAGGGAATGGCAGGCTGAAGACAACATGGCTACCGAGTAGAGGTTGCTAAGGGGGGAAGCTCAGTCTAAGAGATGTAACCAAGCATTAGTAGGCAATTATATGTAAATGAGGGTTAGGATAGTGAATCACAAGTTAACATAGCAAATGAACACAGTCAGTGGAGTGTAGGAGTAGGATAAGGGGAGTAACAGAGTACAAGATAGGTGACATCACGAGGGGGGGTATGTATGACAGAAGTGAAGCTCATTGGAGCAGAGTGGCATGTGTCAGCTGGCAGTTACACATCATTGGAAGAGGTGTGTCAACAGGTAGGCTAGTTAAAGGCAAGAAATTGAAGGTGTATGCCGTGGATAATACTAAAGTTTCTTGCTGAAGTGCCTGCAATGTGTATGCACATGGGTGCGCGCCTGTAAACACGAGTAAGACTGTGTGCGTGCGTGTAAGCCTATGTGCACGGGTTTAAGTCAGAGTAAGCATGTATAAGGCTGTTTAAAGTTGAGTAAGTGCATTTGCGCCTGTGTGCACGCGCATTACCAAGAATAAGCAAGTTTTAGTCAGTGTAAGCATGTGTACACGCATGTGAGCTGGTGTGCATGTGTTTGTGCTTGTGTGAGTGGCACTGTCCCCCTGAGGACACAGAAAGGAAAAAGGAAGCACAACAAACAGTAGGAAGTTAACCAGAGAGTACTAGCAGAGCTAGCAGGTGAAAACAATCAGAATCAGGCAATTACACAGGCAGTACACTAGCCCAGCCCAGCCCAGCACTTAAAACGCTGCAAACAACATTCCACTATGTTTCTCTCAAGAGACACTGCAACACTGCAGTAAGCTAATAGAAGTGAAAACTGAAAAAGCTTTACTGAGACAAAGAAATGTTAGGGGCTACCATTGCTGTTATAAGGTGACATATGCAACATACTGAGGGTGGTGACAATGCGAATGCTGCTGGACAACCCACAGTGAGGAGACGGAGAAGAATGTACAGGCCCAGGGTAATCTACCCAGGGGCTACATGAGCTGGAGATAGTGAAGCGCTATAGAGTGGACAGAGACCTCTTGTAGCAAATTGTTGAGCTGTGCAGGCCATGCCTCACACACAGAACCGACAGAGTGGAACCCATCCCAGTGGAAACCAAGGTATGTGTTGGCCTAAGAATATTAGCAACAGGTACCTTCCAGAGACCAACCGGTGATATGATGGGGATATCACAGGCATCAGCATCCAGGGTACTGCACCATTTCCTGATGCCATGTCAGCACATGTCGGTGGTCATGTATATTTCCCCAATTCCCATAAGGTATTGGCCAGCAATATGCGTGTCTTCCAGCAAATAGCGGAATACCCTGAGGTAGTGGGTGCAATAGACTGCACGCACATATGCATCAAAGCACCAGCTGGTGAGCAGGGTAGGGTCTACTTCAACCACAAGGGCTTCCCCTCCATCAACTGAATGTGTGTGCTGGCTGCCCTGGAAGCTACCATGATTCCCATATCTGGCATCTGATGCAGCTGTACCAGACATTTACCAATGAGGACATCCCTCATGGTCACCTAGTGGGGAATGCTGGCTATGCACTGGAGCCATGGCTGATGACACCCATCAGAAATGCACACACACCTGAACAGGAACACCATAATGAGGCACACACACAAACACGAAATGTAATTGAGCATGTGTTTGACCTGCTCAAGTCACAGTTCCAGTGCCTGGACACATCTGGTGGAGCCTTGCAGTACTCACCAACTACATGTACCCAAATTATCATGGTATGTGCCATGCTACATAATATGATCCTGCAAAAACAGCTGCAGCAGGAGCAGCATAGGACTGGGCCAAACAGCCCCCCACCATTGCCAAGGCCATCACAGGCAGAGCGTGATTCAGAGGAGGAACAACCTGAGCCTGCCCCAGTAGGCAGAAGGAGGCATGCCCAGTATGCTTTGGCCTTGGCAAAGAGGCAACGCATAGCACATACACTGGCTCAGTAGGAACTCTGGAAATGATACCTCTCTCTGACTTGCGCATATAGTAAAAGGGATGCCTAACTTGACACTACCTGTTTCCAAACATGTATAGGGAGTGCAGTATGTGCATCTGACATAGGCAGCCCTGCAGCACCACCTGAGGCATGATTGCCATGTGTTAAGCAATATAAAGCAGTGCTAAACAGCTTTCACCACCATTTAGTATATGTAAAGCAATTGCACACACTAACACTAGCACAACTGTGGTCAATGTTGAGCAATATTTGGCAATGTTCAGCAATGTTGGTTAATGTTGAGCAATGTTGGACAAGCTTGGTCTACGTTGGGCATAGCTGAACAAAAGCCAGCATGCTCATATTTGCTCTACTGGCCCTTAAGCAGTCTGGTATGCTCAGTATGAAAATATAAAGGAGTGACATGCCTCAAACTCAGGATACTGTGCACTACAGTCATAGTATTAAACCACTAAACCATGACAGCATTGCACTGGTCAGCCTGTATGAAGAAATGTTGATGAGTCTATGCAACGTATCTCATGGAAACCCTGCAGGCACAGCATAATCCCTGTCGAGTTATGACACAAAGGTGAGCCCTGCAGTAAGAATAGAACCTGATTTTCAACACACATATAGTATAATTGTTAATATTGGTCATGTTCGCACACAACAAATGTAGTGGACTTCAGACAGCAACATACTGAAAGGTCACACTGGGCATGCTCACACACTTAGGCCATGTATGAGTACAGCAGTGGGCCACACATATCCAGCAGTTGCATGTGTTAACACAGGAACCTCTCAGTATTCACCAGTCCGGCTTGTGCATACAGTTATATGACAACAGACACATATATAATATATTGGAACCCTGTCATAATAAAATATGTTCTGCAGATACTTAGGTTGTTCGTAGAAAGTGGGAAAGCAAAGAAGAGAAAAAACCTGCAATCAGTATCATCAATAAACAATGTGCATCCCGAACATTACCATAGGTGCATAGGTTGATGCTAGCCTATCTGCCCTAGGGCATGTATAAGCCTAGCCAGAGTGTGTTTGGCTTTCGCAGCCCTGTTAAATTAGTAGACTGTGCCTGTGAATAGTAGGTCACACAAGATAGGCCTTTTACGTTTAGTTTATTGTGCCTCTGTCCACCAGGGACCCAGAAGAGATTCCAGGGGTAAACATACGATCACCCATACACTCATCAATATGTCTCCTGTAGGGGGTCAGTGGGGGGCTCTGCCTATGCGGGACTGGGATCCCATTCCAGAGTGAGGGGAGTGTCTGGGATAGAAATGTGTCCCTCCAGCATGTCCTATAAATATCTGTGTTGAGGTGTAAGTTCCTGGAGAATGTAGCTCTAAGGGATCCAGATATCCTGAGGCGGAGCATGTCCATTAATTCTGTGTTGGACATGGCTGTAAACAACAGGCACAGATTGCATTCGGGTAGGCTGTAAGCGACTGAGTAGAGCTTGAGTTACTTTAGCCAAACTGCACAGGGCATCTGTGTGAGTCCCTAGATCCACTTGGTGAGGTACTTTTGTGGCCAATACAGTTGCTGCAGGTGTCGGGTAAGGTACATCCCAAATGGGGCATTGTATCCAATCATTGGCCTCATGAGTATAGGGGCACAATGACTTTACTTAATCTAGATGTCAAACCTGTTGTGATAGGGTGGGCTATATAGAATGTCTGTCTAACCACTATGGCAATGCGATTGTCAAAGGCAAGATTACAAACTACTCATGTCCCCATATCCCTAACAACGTCTACCGTATTGAATGTATTAACACCTATGTGGTAATGTGTGGGCAGTATGTTATTCCCAAAGACGATGACTATGCATTTAATGGCATTCAGCTGTAGGCCGTGGCTCTGGCACCAGTTATCCATCTCTGTGAGACCCTTTTGGAGGATGCTTGTGCCAGCCGGAGAGTCAAATATGGCACCCAGTTTGCAGTCATCTACGAACATGGTCAGCCATATTCCTCCTGTGTTAGCCTGTACGTCAGAGGAATATATACTGAACAAGAGAGGTCCCAGGACTGAGCCTTGTGGGATGCCACGTGTAACTGGTGTAGAGTCAGACATGGCACCTGCAATACATACCATGTGGGTGCTATCCCTGATCCACTTAGCAATCCATCTTGTGACATATGTGTCGATATCTAAGCTGGTGAGCTTATGTATGATGCCTGAGTGGGGTATTGGTTTGAAGGTTTTTGTGAGGTCCAAGTAGGCTGTGTGGGCTACCTTCCCTACGTCTATGGACCTGGTAACTCTTTAAAGAAGTCAACCATGTGCAAGAGGCAAGATCTGCCCACAACAAAGCCGAATTGTGTAGGATCTAGTGTCTGTAGGTTCCCAATGTCTGTGTGTATGAGTTCCATGATGATACACTCCATAGCTTTGCAGACCAGGCTAGATAGGCATATAGGGCGATAGTGTCCAGGGTCTGTTGTGGCACCACCTTTGTAGAGTGGGACCACTGTTGCTGTATGCCATTCCTTGGGTACATATCCTGTACTAAGTCTGATATTGAACAGTGACTTCATGTGAGGGTTACGTTCGTCATGAAGCTTGTGTAAGATGCAGGCCGGGACACCGTCTGGTCCCATTGATGCTGTGTTGTCTGCTTTGGAGAGGGCAGCACTCACCTGATCATCTGTGATGTCAGGGAGGCTACACTCTGTTGGAATGGACATGTGCTCATTAGGGGGGATGGGGGGTGACATTTGCACTGAACCTGTTTGCCAGGATGATGGCAATGTCTGTGGGTTCAGTGTATGTATTGTCATGTTGCAGTAACACACAGCATATCTGGGAGGTGTACCCAGGTTCATGACATAACTAAAGAAGGCCTTGTGATTGTCTTAGTGTGTGGTGCAATTTACCTTTTGAAGTGGATCTTAGATGAATTCATTAGTGAACGTAGCTTTTGTGGGATGCCTTGTGGGATGCCACGTGTAACTGGTGTAGAGTCAGACATGGCACCTGCAATACATACCATGTGGGTGCTATCCCTGATCCACTTAGCAATCCATCTTGTGACATATGTGTCGATATCTAAGCTGGTGAGCTTATGTATGATGCTTGAGTGGGGTATTGGTTTGAAGGTTTTTGTGAGGTCCAAGTAGGCTGTGTGGGCTACCTTCCCTACGTCTATGGACCTGGTAACTCTTTAAAGAAGTCAACCATGTGCAAGAGGTAAGATCTGCCCACAACAAAGCCGAATTGTGTAGGATCTAGTGTCTGTAGGTTCCCAATGTCTGTGTGTATGAGTTCCATGATGATACACTCCATAGCTTTGCAGACCAGGCTAAACATAACTAAAGAAGGCCTTGTGATTGTCCTTAGTGTGTGGTGCAATTTACCTTTTGAAGTGGGTCTTAGATGAATTCATTAGTGAACGTAGCTCCTTGCTAGTATTGATCAGAGATGCCTTCCCTTATTGGGATTGTGCTCTATCATGTAGTAGCCCCCTCCTTTTGTTGTATAGCCTATTTATGGCCGAGGTCCACCAGACAGGTCCCCTGCCTTTGGAGGAGTGAGTCCTATTCTTATTTGGGATAGCACGATCCATGCATTCCAGTAGGTGTCAATAGAATGTGTTTGTAAAGGATTCAGCTGTCTGAGCCGTATTTACCTCTTTCCCGGGGTCTTTGAAGGATACCACCTTGGTTTAGACAAGTGTGACGTTTGCTGTTGGTAAGTACTTCACTGAGAGAACCTAGGATGGGGACGGGGAGGGGATATGGATGTCCAGTGAGATAAATGTATGGTCTGACCTTACCAATGAGGGGCATACCTCTGGTGTGGAACATGGAGTCCCCATGTTGGTGATGGTCAGGTCCAATATGTTTTCCCCTCTTGTGGGTGTGGTGACCAGCTGTGACATAGCATTTGGGTTTAGAAATTCTAGCAACCGTTGTGTGAGAATGTTGTGGCTTGAGTAGTATTCCCAGTCAATGTTTCTGTAGTTGAAGTCACCCCATATAATGGTGTTTGTATAGACTGTCATATCCTCCAGAGTTCCCAGGAAAGCTGAGTGGGGTTCCTGAGTTTGGGAGGGTGGTCTGTAGCAGGCTACAAACTGAAAGGAAGTTTTGCCCACTGTGAGTTGCACATGTATGGTCGCTGATGCTTCCTGCAGTGCTCCCAACCTGGAGGTGTGTGTATCTGTGATGTATACAGATACTCCCCCTAAATTTGTTGGTCGGTCCAAGTCTTGTGGCCGAAAGGATGGTATGAAGTATAACCTGGTAGTGCTGGTGTGCATTTGGGAGCCTGAACCAGGTGTCTGTGACTGCACAGATATCGACATTCTCCATACTGAGGAGAGTCTTGAGTGCGTGCATTCTGGGGTCTAGACATCTGATGTCGAGCAGCATTACCCGTACTTTCTTTTACCTTGTATTGTTCATGGAGGTGGGTTTGTCATTGGAGCCTTGCCCAAAAAAAAGCACTGTGGGGGTGGCAACAGCCTTAGCCGGTATTCGAAAGTCCAGGGGTGACAGGTGCAAGCTGTCCATAGTGAAGCTACGTGGCATGTCAAGCATGTCATCCCAGGCTGACAGACACTGGATCCCCTTTGAATGACACCAATATGTTAGCCAACTGTTACAATTGATCAGCTTGTCTGTATACTGTGCCATCATTCTTGGTGAGGGTAAGATGCTACACAAGGTCAGGGTCATACTGGCCTGGGTTACATGATCAGAGAGCTCCTCTATGTCGCATGTCATGTAGTCCAGGGAGGAATGTCTGAGGTAATTCACACCAGCATGGACAATGATAGAGCCATATTTGTACTTGCTGTGGAGTGACCTGAGTGCATGTTTAATGTGGCAGAACCTGCCACCCGACAGACAGCTCAAAGTGTCCTTTTCCCTGTTCAGCTTGGTGAGTGTGACATCAGTGTGTCTGACAATAGAGTCATCTATTACATTTGTATTAGGTGTGTTTTTAGCCCTAAGGGCAGTGACTGTGTGGCACACTGACTTTGTGAACCATGTGATATGTGGGTAATGTCGTGGGGTAGCAGTTGTCTGGGTGTCTACTTAGGAGGTCTCTGCTGCTTAGGCAGATGTTATTTAGAGCCTCCGAGTTTGTAATTGTGTGGTAATGTATTTTGTTTGCTGTCGCTATAGGTCTATGTGAGACTGGAGTTGTGGTGTGTGTGGTTACCTTCACCACCAGATAGACTGTGCCGGACATGGGTTGAGAGAGCTCAGCCTCCTGTTTACTATATAGTTGCATCTCCCACATATATCTGAGTTTGTTGGGAGGAGGTGAGGGTTGTCTGTGTACATAAGGCAGTTGTAACATTGCCTCAAAAGTCCCATATTGACCAGCTGGACTGGAGAGTACACACGAAACCAACCGTTGGACATGCCAGGATATTATGATGACTTACTCTCTGTTGACTGATCAAAAGGGATCAGTAGGGTGTTAAGTATGTAAAAGAGTATAACAGGGGTTTAGTGCTCAGGTTTGTTGATGTTTTGGAAAGATTATCTGCAAAGGAGTCCAGACAGAACCATGTCACTTCCTTCAGCTATGTCATACACAGCAATGTACACTCATATATGTCCTGAGTCAGGGCCAACTGTACCTGATTGACAATGCCGATATCCTGTCAGACAGGCCCATACATACATACCCACCTCCCACTGACAAAAGGCCCTATCATCATACCAGTAGATATCACATGTAGAATGGGTAAACAGCTCCTTCCAAAGCCAAAAACATGGCATCAATTGGATGACATTGTTTCCCTATATGTGCCATAAGTGAACTACAGAACAAACAGACCCTGCACTTGAACAGTCTGTTGAGCCACACCCTCTCTACAGGATCTGAAACTGTCGAATGTGTTACAGCAACATATGGCACACCCCACAAGTGTTGGTGCACAACAGACCATGGGAACTATAGTCTTATAAGCCTATGACGTCTGATCTGCAAGACCATTGAGTCCATCATGATTGAAGTCATAAACAGAGCTATTGGAAGACAACAAACACACAGCCCTACCAACTGTGGTATGATCATGGGCAGATCGTGGTTCCCAAACCTGCTAGACTGTTTGCAAGGCAGCCACCCAGGACACACATCACTGAAGGGAGCTACACACGTCCCACATAGACTCTGAGTAGCCCTTTATCAACATCACAGACACATGTTGTATCCACAAAATCAACAACCTGTGCATAACTATGTATTGTCATATGAAGGAATGGCAATTTGTCCACAGAGAGATTACACAAGCTAAAAACTGTGGAGTCCTGTTCAAGCTGTTAACACCCGCTGACCCACATGGTTCATTCCTGGGATTGCATAAAACAAAGTGCACACACATTACCATGTCCAGTCTGATGATGGTAGCATCCTACAAATATAGCATGAGAAAATAAAGCACCCAATAAAGCATATAGTGCGTCATGTTAACGCTTACTTCTGTAGTATCATAGCTTGGTAGGGGTTTGAATCTTGCAATCGCTGTGTGTGTGTGTGTGTGAGATCTGCTGTGAGGGGAGTGCCCTTTTTGGAGACTAGGAAAACACAGGAAAAGAGGTAGATTCTTCTTAGGCAAGTCTGATCATGTCAGCATCCTAGAAATATAGCAGGAGAAATGAAAACATCTAGTAAAGCATATAGCTTGTCGTGTTAATGCGTATCTCTGTAGTATCATAACATACGGGTGTGTGTGTGTGTGTGTGATTTCCTGTGAGAGGAGTTCCCTTTTTGGAGACTAGGTAAACACATGAAAAGAGGTAGATTCTTCTTTGGCATTTCCTGTGAGAGGAGTGCCCTTTTTGTAGACTAGGAAAACACATGAAAAGAGGTAGATTCTTCTTTGGCAAGTCTGATGATGTCAGCATCCTAGAAATATAGCAGGAGAAATGAAAACACCCAGTAAAGCATATAACATGTCGTGTTAATGCATATCTCTGTAGTATCATAACATAGGGTGTGTGTGTGTGTGTGTGTGTGTGTGTGTGTGTGTGTGTGTGTGTGTGTGTGTGTGTGTGTGTGTGTGTGTGTGTGTGTGTGTGTGTGTGTGTATATGTGTGTGTGTGATTTCCTGTGAGAGGAGTGCCCTTTTTGGAGACTAGGAAAACACATGAAAAGAGGTAGATTCTTCTTTGGCAAGTCTGATGTTGTCAGCATCCTAGAAATATAGCAGGAGAAATGAAAACACCCAATAAAGCATAGAGCATGTCGTGTTAATGCATATCTTTGTCGTATCATAACATAGTCAGGTAGGGGTTTGAATTTTTTAATTGCTCTGTGTGTGGGGGGGTATGTGTGTGATTTCCTGTGAGAGGAGTGCCTTCCTGGAGACGAGGAAAACACATGAAAATAGGTAGATTCTTCTTTGGCAAGTCTGATGATGTCAGCATCCTAGAAATATAGCAGGAGAAATGAAAGCATCCAGTAAAGCAAATAGCGTGTTGTGTTAATGTGTATCTCTGTAGTATCATAACATAGTTAGGTAGGGGTTTGAATCCTGTAATTTCTCTTTCTTGTGAAAGGAGTGCCCTTTTTGGAGACTAGGAAAACACATGAAAAGAGGTTGTGTATGTGCATGTGTGATTTCCTGTGAGAGGAGTGCAGTTTTTGGAGACTAGGAAAACACATGAAAAGAGGTAGAGTCTTCTTTGGCAAGTCTGATGATGTCAGCATCCTAGAAATATAGCAGGAGAAAGGAAAACACCCAGTAAATCATGTAGCACATCATGTTAAGGTGCGTCTTTAGAGTATTCTAGCGTAGTTGGGTAGGAGTTTGAATCTAGAAATTGCTCTTTCCTATGAGAAGAGTTCCCATTTTGGAGACTAGGAAAACACATGAAAAGAGGTAGATTCTTCTTTGGCAAGTCTGATGATGTCAGCATCCTAGAAATATAGCAGGAGAAATGCAAGCACCCAGTAAAGCATATAGCGCGTTGTGTTAATGCATATTTCTATAATATCATAACATAGTTAGGTAGGGGTTTGAATCTTGTCATTGCTCTGTATGTGTACGTGTTTGATTTCCTGTAAGAAGCATGCCCTTTTTGCAGACTAGGAAAACACATGAAAAGAGGTAGATTCTTCTTTGGCAAGTCTGATGATGTCAGCATCCTACAAATATAGCAGGAGAAAAAAAAACACCCAATAAAATATGTAGTGTGTCGTGTTAATGCTGATTTCTTTAATATCATAACATAGTTAGGTAGGGCTTTGAATCCTGCAATTGCTGAGTGTGTGTGGTGGGGGTGTGTGTGATTTCCTTTGAGAAGAGTTCCCTTTTTAGAGCCTGGGAAAACACATTCAAAGAGGTAATCTCCTCTTTGGCATGTCTGATGATGTCAGTATCCCAGAAATACAGCAGTGGAAAAAAAAACTTCCAGTAGAGCATATAGCATGTAGTGTTAACGCAGAACTCTCTAGTACCATAACATGGTTAGGTCAGGGTTTGAATCTGGCAATTGCTGAGTGTGTGACACTGTTGGTTAATGTGTTGTGGTTTTTGCTTTTACAACTGTAT
The DNA here is from genome assembly GCF_019279795.1 of Protopterus annectens. NCBI lineage: Eukaryota > Metazoa > Chordata > Ceratodontiformes > Protopteridae > Protopterus > Protopterus annectens. The sequence goes on from NC_056746.1 coordinate 1,473,189,642, forward strand.
GACATATCAGTAAAACAACAGTATGTGCATTGCACACTTCAGGTATCTGTGTAGCACATACATATATGTACACGTGACTTCAATTGTTATCTGTGTGGCAAATACATATATGTACATGTGACCTCAATTAGTTCATAGGTGTGAAGTCTGCTTTCTACACGAATACATCTGTTACCATTGACAGTCTGTGCTGCTGCTTCTCAGACCTTAGGTCACATATGTATGCATGTGGCAATGCCAGCCACTGTAGTGATCTGTGGCCTAGGTCATCTGTGTCACACACACCCATGACAGTTTCTATAGAATAGTGTGAGTGAGGGTTCATGCTTGGGGTATATGTCAGACATGTTCAAACACAACACAGTCTATCAATAATGGCCATTCATTACAGGTGTACAACACCTCCATGGATATGCATACAGACCCCTTCATGTTTATGTGATGCACTGAGGGACATCAGCATACCTTTGGAAATGTGAATACCAAAGGACAGATGACATAACATGTGGCTGTATGTACACATCGGTACCCCTGCTACATGTTGTGGGCTACTAACAATGTGGTACTGTCAGGATACTATGTATTGTAAATGTGGATGACTATGCTATAGTTGGCTTATAGCTTTACAGCATGGGTTGGTCAACAGGTATCTGTCTGTATGATACCCTTGTGGAGGATAAGTGTCTCATCTGGAGAATGCATTGTAGGCCACTGCATGCATTACCAGATCTGGACAGAGATATCCCTAGTGTGTTTGCTTGTACCTGGGATGGCTACATGCCAAACAGGAGTGGTCCCAGGAATGGGTGGCGGGCAATACCACTGGTTACTGGTATAGTATAGTACTGAAAGGACTCAAATGCTACTGTGTATCCTACATCTGTGTGTCAGTTGTCAAGCCATCCGCTAACGATTGGTTAAAATCAGGCTGTTGAGGTTATATATACTACCAGAATGCAAAACAATGACCGATATAAACAGTATCACCCACAGCATAGTGTCAAACCATGTCATACACACGTGTACCCAAGTCGTAACATATGTGTAGTAAAATGCATATTGGCTACCAATAGTAAAAATATGAAGTGTTAACACTGTGTAATACAGGGCATGTCACCCTTCCCATGTGTCCACTATGCACATACATGCAGATGGTGCACCTCCACCATGTTCACAAATGTACACCTGCAAATCTGTACTGCACACATCACACACGTACCTTCCACTCACCAACACATGCTGCCAGTACCGCACACTTCAGCCAAGTGGCACATGGGCGGACAATACAGTACTGGAAATAACACTAGTGTGAACAATACTACATTGATAATCATAGCTTTAATGCATCATGCCTGCTCAGATATACCTACAAATATATAAGTACACCTTGCTGTTGACAACACGCTAACATTGCTACACTGCTATTAGGTCACCCTATTCATCAGCACCATGTAAGCCTGTTCCTGCATCATTGTCACAGATGACAGGAGGTGGCACAGTTTCATCATATGCACAGGGTGTGTTATTGGTTTGCCAGAGCCCGACAATGACCCATCCAATTGACATGTATGTGTGTGTGTGTGTGTGTGAGGGACAACAGTACAGTATGGGTCAATGTTGGTGTAATGTGTGTGTGTGTGTATGTGTTAGCCCTAGGTGTTTGGTTTATGTGTGTGTGTCTGCATGCACACAGTTCCACCATGTGGCTGCCACATACGGGAGATTGTGGAACAGCCACGGACTGTACCTGCCAGGCTGTACAGATCTCTGTCTCCGGCCATGAGCACAGTATCTGTGCCTGCCAGTGGTGCCACAGACAGTATCGGGTACCAAGCCAGACTGGATACTATCATCAGAGGCAGAGGGATGTCGACTGGACCCATGTCCCTGCTGGGACTGGCCAGAGCCACGTACACATGGTCATCTAGGACAGTCTATTGACAGCCCAGCCCCAACATTGCTGGGGCTGGTACCACCAGTACGGGAGTGGCTGGGACTTGAGTGTCTTCCACGATGGGTGTCAGCTGATGATGTTGCTGGCATACATCCACATTGATGTCTCAGCCATCCTACACTGTCCTGGCACATGGACATTACATTGCGGAGGACATCTAGTGTCTCCCACCAATGTCTATCAATGACCTCGGTGTAATTACGGATGGCAACGGCAAAGTTAAGGATACTGTAATTGATAGCAGTGTTGTGAGTCCTCTGTGCCCTTTGTCGCTGCCTGGTGTACCGTTCCATACATGCCTGTGCCTGCATTACAGACTGGAACATAGCTGAGGTTGTGAGACCTGTGGGGGCAGGTCTGTCAGGGGCAATATGACCAGCAGTGCTCCCACGTGCACCCCTGGACATATGTCTATGTGGCACCATTCCAGGTGTCTGGGTATGGCTGCTGTGTGGGGTTGCATGTGCCATACATACCACACTATCCTGGTCGATGCCTACTGTATGCTGTTCCTCCGCTAAGGCCATTGGTGTTGAGGGATGTATCAGCAGTATGAATGTGTGTATAGATGGGGTGGACAGCTGTGTACTGTCGATTGGCGGACCAACGACAGACCCTGACAAACCTGCCTGTGCCACTACACATATGTCATCATGCCCACTAGTTGTGGCAGTGACCTTAGGTTCCCTGCTGCACTCATCCAATACCTCAGCACCTGTGAGAGGAAGACAGGAAACACACTTCACAATCTGTACAGGATGTTAGCACACATGCACACAGGCACACATGCACACATGCACACATGCACACATGAACACATGCACACATACACACTTGAACACATGCACACATGTATACATGCACACATGAACACATGAACACATGCACACATGCACACATATACTACTCAGTCAAGTTGACACACACACACACACACACACACCAACAGCAATACGGAACATATCCATTAGTGGTTGATGGTGCAGTAAAGTATCACAAGCCAAAGAGTCCTATCACATGTGTCAGCATGCAGGATGTGTGTTGCTCAACAGCATGCAGTGCGAGTGTGGAAAGTCCTTGTTGATAGCAGTATACATGTCTTTGATGCATGTGTGTTGTTCAATGATTGGCCTCACCTTGGAACACAGTGTGTACATGGACACAACATTGCTGTGCAAGTCTGAAACGCTTTCCAATGTCCTGTGCACCATCACTCATAGGTATACATACCATGGCCGGATGCACACAATTGTCAGGTGTATAGCAATGAATGCTATGTGTAGTACTGTAGTTACTGTAACTGGATGTAGTGTAGTACCATGAGCCATCATCAGGCAGCAGCATGTGGTCACTCAAGGCCACTAATGTATGTCACACTGGCAACTATCTTGCTGTACCTGACCTGCACCACTTTGGCTACAGTATCCTTTCACAGCCAGCTGTTACATGGGTATGTAAGGTGTTCAATAGGGAGCATTGCCTCACATGAATGTGTTGTGTGTTGAAGTATGTCACACCACCCCATGATAGTCCTCTACCCCTCAGGTATAGTATGCATGCTGTGTTGATGACATTTGGGATACTGGAGTATTACCTTACAGCTGGTGTCTGTATACGCCATATGTATCATATTAACACTAACTGCATATGACATAGTGGTGTATGTTGTGTGCATGTGTATTGACTCTGCCTATACAATGTCCACTACAGTGTACCACAATTTGTTGGGATGCTCTGTGTATTGCATGTGTTTGAGGCGGATACTCATGTTACTGGGATGTGCATAGTCCCACAGAGAACATGCAGAGCATGCATTATGTGTAGGTGTTTTACATGTGTATATGGCCTACAAGTCTCCTATGACATGCACATGTTATATGCTATATTAAATGTAGAACACTCACCAGCATGGGTGTGCTGTCTTGCTATCACACCAGAGGGACCTACAAGGATATGAGACAGTTTGTTAGTGTCAACAACTATGGCATTGCTGCTGTGTGTTTGCAATTTCACAGTAGTTCAAGAGGTGACAGTCACAGGCATACAAATTATATTCCAAATTATCAGTATTGCATGACACCAGGCTCCACATCTTCTGAATACACAGTACACATCTGGTAAATGCATGTTCTAACAATTGATCTAACAGTAGTCTACAGCTATGCCATGTTACCTGCACACTCTGTATCAACATGCTGGGTGACTCTGGCCTCCATGATGACGCATGTCTGTTGTACTGGTTGTCCAGGAGCCACCATGCTGAGGAGCAGCTCTTCCACTCTGGTGAGGGGGGGTGTGTTGATGCACCACCACCTGTGGCAAGCTTTTGTCTGTGGACATCGGAGGCATGCTGCCGGACATGTCTGATTAAATCACTGCAGTGATGGCGTACCTGCTCATAAGTCCAGTTATGCATGCCTACATCATTCACCCGACGGACAACATCCTGCCACAGTGCAGTGCGTCCATGCTGGTCCTGGCTGGATCTGGAGAACAGCAGGTTGTAATGATGTACCAGGGCATCAAAGATAACCTCCTCCTCCTCAGGTGAATAGGCAGGCTTCCTGTTGTGATACATATTCCTGGAAGACAATAAAACAGTAATTGTGAGCAAGTCATGTGGCACACTTAACATGCTAAAGTACAGACATCAATGAAATACCATATATAGCGACCTATTGGCTGTCAGTAGATACACACCTTTAATACCACATAGGACTGCTCAGAACACAACTGCCAGACATTGTCTGGCACATACTATATTCCAAACCATATTTTTCACAGCAACAAAGTGGAACCAGTATGTAAGACTATACAACAGTACATGGCACACTCTATGTGATATAATGCTCCACCTAGTCACAGGGGGTGTGTATGAAGCTAATGCATGCAGACATTTGTCATCCATTAAAATGAATGTAAAGTACAGTTACAGTACTACCAGTACACCATGCTACTTGTTGATAGCAAACCCCTCAGTAACAAATGTGCACATTCATCACTATGGGTGGCATACCGCTGTAATACACTCTACATGTTGCTAGATATGCACATATATCCTGTGACACACATACCACCAAGGCCATTTTACAGGCATACCCACACACACATCAGACATACCTACAAGACACAAAGATATAGCAACCCAGGTTAGTTTTACCTGTGTAACATACAGTACTGTGTGTCAGCACCTACAAAACCTCATGCCTGAGGTATGTAATGTGTGAGGACTACAGGTAACAAACAAAACAGTGTGTCCAAGCAATGTGGATATAAACCATACTGTGCTGTTTAGGCCTACAGCTTCAGGTGGTATTACTGTTCATACGGGATTTGTATTCACTAGTGTTAACAATCAATAAGCATACATGTACTGCTTAAGCCTACAATGGCACAATCCGGTCAACACCATGGGACTACATCACACCGTATGCCTTACTGCTTTTCCTGCCTAGCAATAGCATACATATCTTTTGCTGGGATTAGAGCTACAACACTACATACCATGATATACACAGTTTCCCACTAGGCTATCACACATATACACAACTTTGACACATTCGCCTACACATTCACCATCACACCCAGTCAACCTCACATAGCAAGCAATGCAGCAAGTACATGCGTGTGTGTATCAGGTCCTAGGTAGCTAATAGGCTATTATCCGTAGGGCCTATGGAAGCCTAGCCATATGGTACCATGCCCTTCAACACCCATGTAATGTAGGTTCATGTGCCCCTCTCATGCAGAGCCACAGAGGTGACTCCCGGGTTGTGTTTCCTATCTCACACCTACTCATCATGATTATTCATGACAACTGCTAATGTGGACCTTCATTTGCTATTGATAGGTGGTTGGTTCCAGAGTATGGTATGTGTCTGGGATGATAATGTACCACTCCAGCATGTTCTGCTCTCTGACGTTACAGGGTTTAGATCAGTACAGTGTGTAGCTTGTATGAAGTGTAATCTGTATATATGGAGCATGTCCAACACCTGTGGGTTTGGCATAGCTTTGTATGTTAGGCAGAGGTTGCCTCTGGGTAGGTGGTATGTGACACAGTGTAGCTGTGGATTTGTAAGACAGTCTGCATAGGGCATCTGTTTGAGTCTGGTAATACTCTTTGTGAGGTATGTGTCTGGCATCTGCAGTCACTGTGGATGTCTTCTGAGGTACATACCGACAGGGCCAATGTACTCTATGATTGGTGTTATGACTGATGAGTATGGTGGAACACTGACCTCTTTTTCCATGGATGACACACCTTTTCTAATGACATGTGGACCATACTCAGTTTACATGACTAGTGTGTCACTGTGGTTATCAATAGGGACACTACTGTCCACCTTTGTCCCGTAGTCTTTTATCACACTTTCGGTGTTGAGTAGACTACCACCTATGTGGTAGTTCATGGGTACAGGGTTTTTAACAAGGGGATGGCAATACGTTTACAACATTGAGCTTGGGCGTACATATGAACATCCATTGGTGTACATATTGATATACATATAGGCACATATACAGTCCACCTTTCATGGTGGGAATATCAATTATGCAAAGGTTATGAGGGATGCAGTTATGTAATGATATTGCACAGTCTTGTGCAGAATGCATGGAAGGTAGTCTCAGCCCATGTACCTTTAGCAGGACCCCCTATCTGGAAGACTAAAACCTGAGGAATCATACCCACGGCGTTTAAACGCCACATGTCTTATGCCAGCACTGTATGCTGTCTTGTTTGCCACACACTACAACCTACATATAAAAATGCACACAACAACCTGCAACAACATATAATTGTCCACCCTTCACAAACAGTTGCAGTATGTCCCTTGCTCTATGCACATGTTCAGATGCTAATTTATCAGACACATACATATCTCTCCAAATGCGTGTGCCATACACACACAGGGTCCACACTGTTGTAAGTCCGTACACCTCACAGATGACCTGTTGGGCCTTGCTACAACATGGACAGTTGTCAAATGTGTGCATACAGTAATAGTACAGGGAGTATATATAGCTGCAAATGCTAACATTACTATACTAGCCTGGTACAGCAGTTGCCAGTGCTAAGCTACAAATTATGTTACTATCATGCATGTCTTACTCTGTCACATCCAAGTTTATATAGGTGTTTGCACTACTCCCCCAAACTGCCATTATACGCAGTACTGTACAGACCATAGATAACATGTTCAGATGTTTGACATATAATGCTGAGATACATATGTCACAGTTATGTCCCACTGCACACAGCTACACACTAATTTGTCCATGGCAGTAGTTATGCATGGCAGCACTGCATGCATACCTACTGCTGCCACTTATGCATGTTTCTGAGTATGTGCAGTACTATTCATAAACATCTACTACTTGCCGGTAACTACAAATCTGTTGCATACCTGTTACTCACTGTCAGGTCCATCTGTGTATGCTTTTCAATGTTTTTTTTTTTTTTATTAAGTAAAGTTTTTTACTTAGTTGCTATTATTGGTTATCAATTAAGTTTTTTTTCTTAATTAATATATTGAGGTTTTAGATAAGTAAATATAATATTTACTTAAGTAAGGTTTCTTTATTAAGTAATAAAGTTCATCAGTAGTTGCTGACACGTGCAATGTAATGATTGCTTGTGGGGATAGCAAGTACAATCTGCTTTTATAGATATCTGCACATGTGCATGTGATGCCCTCTGCACCAATTGGTGCCCAATATTTGGTAAATGCATACAGCCTGCTGTGTGGTAATTGCAGTACTCACTGTCATAGCAACCCAATGCTATAAATTGCTAAGGTATGTAGGCGTAGCCCATTCAGATTTCCAGAGTGGGGCCCATGCTTGTTTCCTGTGGACACTGTTGTGTAAGTCAGAAGGTTGGTATACTTATTATATCTGAAGCTAGAGGTGTAGACAGTGATGTACATGTTGTACTCAGGCCTGACTGTTGCCACTTGCAGTACAGAGCTATCAGTGTAGAGTTTAACTCACCCCTACAAATGCTTACACAACATTTATGTGACTGTAGTTTCTTTTCTACTCATATAATTAACTGCCATACAAACGTAGTTATTGAGAAGTATTCTTTTGGCACATGAACTGTTTGTGAACTGTTATACTATGAATTTTAATGTACTCACTTCTGCAGGGTTTGTGGTTTTATTGTTGACATTAGCACAGGGTTCACAGGACAACTGGACAATTCCAGTACTGTGTATGCCTACCTACATCCTTGGTAGACCCTAAACACACAAGTGTATTTAAAGTGTGTGTGGGGTGGTTGCTGACATACATAGAGCATTAGGTATTATTGTGTGAATGTTATCTTACTGGACTTAAAGGATTGGTGTGTACCTGTTAGTTTATCAAGGCAGGTGGTCTGTCTGCATAGTTCCCAACTGTGAACCTATCCAGATGGTAATCAAATGTTACATTGTTATTCTTTGTCTGTGCCACCCACATGTGTTTTCATCACTAGTACAATGGCATTGTTACAGTCAGTTGCTACCAGTACATGGCTACATCCTTTGGTATTTCTGTGTTGTACTCCTACATAAGGGTATGCTTGTGGAAGTCCTACCACAGCTATTTGCAAAGTGTGTAACAGCAGGATAGCTGTTATGCCTGTGTGTTTGTGCCTCTGCAGGCCTATAAAACACTCAGATACATCTTTGCATGGAGTCAGGGATAGGTAGTTAAATGTGAAGTACACCTTGCACATAATAGAGGCAGTAAGTCTAGACTTGTTTGAAGTAGTGCATATGGATTCGTACTCCTTTTATGAAGTACAAGTGGTGTCTACTGTTATTATTGTCAGTATTCATTGTGCAATACCCCACCTTTCTGACTGACATCAATACTTTTCAGAGGGATTCAGAGGGACACAGCTTAAATAAGTTTCACAATCAGGGACATCCCTGTAAAGTAGTCACAGTTAGGTAGTATGGCCTCTGCTCTAATCAGATTTGCCACTGTTTGTCCTGCTATGATACTGTGTGGGGGTTGTAAAGTGCCTCTGTAACATTATTTGCTGCTAGAATGGCTGCTTCTCATATCACACTCATGTAATGCATTTCACAACAATTGCTCGTAAAGATCCACAAAACAAGCTTTGTGTTATGGCCTTCCTATTTTTCCTTTACATTCAGTCATTGCAGTGCATGATACATGTATTTGAGCACCAAGTTATTGTATATCTGCTGTGGCATACTAGTGGTAATTCATGCAGTCAATTGTGTCAGTGGTCTGGGGTTCGAGACTGGCAGAGGTATTTTATTTTGTTGCTCAGCAGAACAAGGGCCCTGCCATGCAGAGTGACTAAGGCACTTTTAAGCAGTTGTAAGCTGGTTTGCATGGGTTTGCGCGACACTTAGCTAAGCGCACACTCGCTTAAACCTGCTTACTACTGCTTAAAAGTGCTTACTCCCGCTAACCCCCGCAATAATTTCTTTGAAAGAATGAAAATGGGGAGATAGGAAAGTGGTAAAAAAGGGGGGCACAAAGAGGGAAAGACAGTAGGAAAACAAGCTCAGGATGTGCAGGACAGGTGTAGGGAAGGTCCATAGCTGCCCATTTCTTTACCAGCAACAGCTGTGCATATGCAATAAATTTGGAGTGAAATTTGAAACCTTCCACCCCTGGGAGAGGGGTGAGGACAACAAAGTATGTTGTACTGCCAATTATAATTATCCATTTACATGTCCAGCAGACATGTGTGCGAAATGGGCAGCTATGTATGGGGCGTAATTTTTTTGTGGGTACAGATTGCCCTTTTATTTTAGGTGAGAGTGGAAAGTGAGGTTGGGAAAGTAGGTATATTTGGGGAGGTAGGTTGGGGAGGTAAACAGACAAGACAAACAAGATGCATACAGGGGCGGTGTATGACACATGGGGTGGGTGAACACAATTGACGGGGACAGATGTTTTGAAATCACAAGCCCATGAGCCCACAGATGGTAACAGTGGAACTGAGATCCCCATCCATGGGCAGTCACCACTGCACCTTCACAGCCCCGAGGGTGGCTGTGCTGGGGGCTGCGTAGGATGGGCAGGCTCACTTGTGAGATGCTCCACTCTCGCCTTGAGCTGGCGTAGGGGATCAGCGATTGAATGCTGGATCTCCCTACGCACCACAACCCAGACCCTTCGAAGGGTGACAGGTGGCCCTTCTCCACCCATGTTTGCATGGGGGGATGAGCCCCATCCCTTGCAGTGCTTCCACCCGAAGGTGGCACAGGAACTACGGAGGAGGCGAGCCCGGGCTAGGCACTGGAACTGCTGGTGCCAGGTGCACTCTCCAGCTGAGGAGGGACAGGTGGGTCTGCTGGGACCGGCCTTCCCATGCATTCTGTGATTAGGTGTGTTTAATTACAACATAAACAACAGCATTCCAAATTAGTTGTAACAGCATGCAGTAATATTCCCATTAACCCAACACACCAAGGTTCCAACAGTTGAACAGCAAGCATAACACATGCATAAATTGAACGACAGTGGACATTCCAACAGCATGCAGGGATGATTGGTGGTGATAGGCCACCATGATTGTGGTGTTTGAACAGGGCGCATGCATCAAAGTGAATGCAGATATTTATAGAACAATAGGACATATGTCCCAAAAAAATGTTTTGAGATTACACATACCCATTGAGTTGTGGAATTGCATTGTTTATGCACATACAGTAGGATGTAGAAAGAAACCTCAATTAACATCTTATAAGTACTTTTAGTCTACACTACATTCCTATTGACTGCAGGTGTATATCCCCTACATGTATTATTACACTTGGCAGCATGCATTAGGTTGTGTAATGGGTTTGGCTAGTTCATTGTATACCTGACCTATATCTGACATACTAACTGTCCAGGATGCAGATGTTACTGCTACATATTTATTGATTGTATTTATATTTCTTTATCAACATATCTGGATGTGTTCACATGACATTTTCAGTAAGATTTTTACTGAACCCTACATGTCGTATACCACACTCACATTTCTAGGGATATAATTAGCAAGCTACTTGTGTGACAGATTTACTTATGCATGCCAGCCAGTAACTGACTGTTGAGGACTGTATATGTGTTTCACAGCTACTAGCACTTCCATCAACCACTTTAGATGGGACTGCCCAACTGTGGGTTGCCAGCACTTATTAAAACAGTACTATTTGTATAATGCAAGGGTACAACAACATTTCAAAGGAAGTGACACAGACACAGTCCAGGTTTTATACCTTTATTAATTACATTACCCACTTTTCCATAGGCTCTCTCCTTTATTTGATATTACGGTGCATATAGAAGACATATTCAAGACATATTATTTATTTATTTATTTATTTTATTTTATTTTAAATTTGTTGACCGGGCTAGTCTAACTGGATATATGTCCATTTTCAGTAGAGGCCCGGGGAGAAAAGCTTCAGGAAAACCTACAAAATTAATAGTGGATATAACATAAAACAGTTTTACACAGCAGTAACTATAATATAAAACCTTAGCTAAAGAAATTGTTAAAAATGTATATATATATATATATATATATATATATATATTTTTTTTTTTTTTTTAAGAAGATGAGCTACTCATACTAATTATAGGATAAACAAATCTTAGAAGGGTAGTATACTAGAGAAGTTATAGTATAATTGTAAACATTAAATTTCTATGCAAGTCTAAAGGATATAGAAGCATTTTAAGAAGGTTGTAATAGATGAAGGTAGAAGATTAGAGTCAAGAGAAATGTTTGTCAGGGTTGGTACAGGAGCATAACCAGTGGTTATTGAAATAAAGCTTTAGATTTCTTTTAAAAAGTGGGAGAGAGGTCTGAGATGTAAGGTCAGGTGGTAGTTGATTCCATACTTTTCCGACAGAGTTAGAGAACAAGGATTCACCTGCTAAGTTTTTAGATTTAGTAGTATTCATAAGCATTTTGTTTGAGGAGCGTAGATTTTTGAGATTGTTATATGGTATAATGAAGCTGGAGAGTATGGGAGTGTTGCTGGGTTGATAAAGGGTCTTATGTGTTATTGTAAGTTGATAAAATTGAATCTGATTCAGTAATTCTAAACAGCCTAGTTGTTTCAGATTTAGACAGTGATGAGTTCTAAAATGAGAGCCTATAGCGAACCTGGCAATGTTATTATGGGATATAGCTAGTTTGTTAAGGTTGTTTTTTGAGAGGTTAGTGTAAATGGGAGAGGCATAAAGAAGGGTTGAGAATAAGTGAGTTCTAGCTATAGCAATCCTAGCTACTGGTGTAAGAAAGGCTTTTATTCTGTAGAGGGATCCTAATTTTCTGTTAACTAATTTTACCGTGGTATTTATGTGGGTATCAAAATTGAGATTATTGTCAATTGTAATTCCTAATAATTTAGTGGTTGAGTCAGGAGAAATAAGAGTGCCATTATTTGATGTGAGAGTGAAGTGTAAAGGGGTAGACTTTTGGGTTGGTGTAAAGAGTAAAAGTTTAGTTTTTGGGGGGTTTAGTAGGAGGCAGCGGTTAGAGAACCAGTGTTCTACCGTAGTGAAAGCCTTTTGTGTAAGAGACTGGAGTTTGGCCTGGGAGGTGGCTGAACAGACTATAGTAGAGTCGTCTGCATATTGAATGCATGTGGTGAGTGGAATGGCTAAGTGGAGGTCATTGATATAAATGGAAAACAAGAGAGGGCCTAATATGGAGCCCTGTGGGACACCTAGTGAGATAGGAAGTTGGGAGGGTGGCCTAATGGTTAAATTGTTTGTCTTACAAATACAAGGTGCAGGGTTTGAGTCTCACAAGGGATAATTGGCTAGGCTTACAATGGCTCACAAGGGCAGTTAGCTTAGTACGAACATATGAAGGTGATTAGATAGTTTATTTTGCCGGAGTACAGCCTACTGTCTATTTTCGAGGTAGGATGTGAACCATTTCATAGATATTGGGTCAAGTGATAGGGACTTCAGAATATGTAGAAGGATTTGGTGATTAAAGATGTCAAAATCTTTTGATAAATCGACAAAGACTGCAGAGGAAAGAATATTTTTGTTACAGTTTTCGTTGATACAGTTTGTGAAGGAAAGCAAGGCAGTAGTGGTACTGTGAAAAGGTCTAAACCCATGTTGACAGTTAGCTAGTAGGTTGTGATGGAGAAGATGGCTAAGTAACTGTTTGTGGACGCACTTTTCCATTATTTTTGCAAGTGGGGAGAGTATACCTATTGGACGAAAGTCGGACATGTCATTGGAGCTACCACCTTTATGTAGTGGGATGATATGAGAAATTTTCCAGATGGATGGGATAACACCCTCATTATACCTTTATTAATAGGTTAGAACACTCTTTTTCAGGCTCGCTCACTTATTTTATATGACAGTACCTGCAGAGATATTACTCCAAACATATATTACCTTTCTTAATGGGTTACTACACTCTTTTTCTGGCTCTCTGACTTATTTTATATAACAGTACATGCAGAGGACTTATTCAGGGCATTTTATGGCTGTATTATTGGGCTACAACACTTTCTTTCAGGCTCTCTCACCTATTTTATATAACAATACATGCAGAATAATTACTAACCTGCTTGGTGGTGCAGCCTTAGCAGCCTATCTGCATAGGCTTGCTGATTTGCAGCATGGACACCTGCATCTGTGAAGTAAATGAAGGGATATTGAGACATACCTATCCATTATACAGAATCAATTATCATTTCTTACATACTGCATTCCATGGCTACCTACTCAGTATTGGGACATCTTGCATCCCACTGGCCTCCTGTATCCATTGGTTCAGTAGGTCCTGCTTCCATCTCTTCAGGTCTGCATGGTGGTGATGGACCTGCTCACCAGTCCGAGGAACGCCTGTGACACTGCTGAGGTCATGAGCTAACCGGTTCCAAGCCTCTGCCTTGTACTCCGTCCCTTGGAACTGGCCCTGCAGGAGTCTTGTACTTAGAAATCGCAAACAAAGTTCTCAATCAATTGGGAATGCCATCACCGAATCGATCTGCTGCTGCTTCATTCGATGTAGAATTGCATCGTGAACAAAATTACAACACGGGTGATCTTTTGTCATATGTGCAATCAAATATTCCTAAGCTAACGCTTGAGCAAAAAGGCATTTACGATCAAATAATGCAAACTGTCAATAACAGGGTTGGAGAAATCTTCTTCTTAGATGCACCAGGAGGAACTGGTAAAATGTTCCTAATTACATTGATTCTGGCAGCAATTCGATCCCAAAATGGCATAGCCTTAGCTTTTGTGTCATCCGGAATATCTGCAACATTGCTACCAGGTGGAAGAACTGCTCATTCCACTTTGAAATTGCCATTGAACGTGCAATTCATTGAAACTCCCACGTGCAACATTTCTAAAGCATCCGACATGGGAAAAGTATTGCAGAAATGCAAACTTATTGTTTGGGATGAATGCACAATGACACACAAAAAAATCGCTCAAGGCTCTTGATCGATCATTGCAAGATTTGCATGGAAACATCAGACCATTTAGGAACGCATTAATATTGCTTGCAGGAGATTTCAGGCAAGCATTACCTGTACTTCCTCGATCGACACCAGCGGATGAAATAAATGCTTGCCTGAAATACTCTACTTTGTGGCGACAAGTAAAGATGTTAAAATTAACTGCAAATATGTGTGTCCAGCTGCAAAACGATCGATCAGCTGAGATATTCTCACATCAATTGCTGGAAATTGGGAACGGAAAGGTACCGGTTGATCTGACCTCAGGACAAATTTCATTGCCTCATAACTTCTGCAATTTAGTGACATCAAAAGAAGAATTGTTTGAAAAAGTATTTCCCAATATTCAAACCAATTATAAGAATCACGATTGGCTGACTGAATGAGCTATTCTTGCAGCCAAGAACAAAGACATCTATGAACTTAACAATATTATTCAGTCTAACATTCAAAGCGAGGCAGTCACATACAAGTCCATCGACACTGTTGTGGAAGCAGATGAAGCGGTTAATTATCCAACAGAATTTTTGAATTCACTCAATCTGCCAGGGATGCCACCGCATGTACTGCAATTGAAAATTGGCGTGCCAATTATCATGTTGCGAAATATCAACCAGCCAAAGCTTTGCAATGGCACGTGGCTTGCAGTAAAAAAAATTAATGAGCAACGTCATAGAAGCAACAATCTTGACAGGACCTTTCAATGGTGAGGATGTCCTCATTCCTCGCATTCCTATGATTCCAATGGATATGCCATTTCAATTTAAGAGATTACAATTCCCAATTCGATTGGCATTTGCAATCACCATCAAAAAAGCTCAGGGCCAATCTTTAGAATTGTGCGGTTTAGATCTACACACGGATTGCTTTTCACATGGGCAATTATATGTTGCGTGTTCTAGAGTCGGCAAACCAGACAATTTCTATATCTGCACAGACAATAGAACAACAAAAAATATTGTTTACCCACAAGCATTGTGAAATTAAACATATTAGAAACGTGCGCTTTCTCTTTTCTTTCTTTTCCATTTAACCAGACTGAGCCACAGCAACGCGTGGCCGGGTACAGCTATATATATGTATATATATATGTATATATATATATATATATATATATATATATATATATATATATATAGATAGATAGATAGATATAGATATGTATATATATATCTATACAAACTTATTAAAATGTTTAACTTTTGATATCGAGAGGGCACATAGGTCTATAGGTCAGCTTGTTTCATCTGACTCATCCTCTACTCTGAGATCAATAGTTATAAAATTTCTTTCATTTCTTTTGTGAGCAACTTGTCCCTAAAACTGATTGGGTTAAAGCACCTTTAAAATTTGGTTATCACAATATCAGATTTGGCCAAGATTACTCTGCAAAAACTATACAAAAGAAGAAAAAATGCTGAACCTTAATGAGATTATTAAAACAAAATAATACAAAAGCTCAGATTCTCTTTCCTTCAAAAATAAAAATACAACTGCAGAATGGCACAAAGCCTTAAAACAATTGAAGACGGTGTTTCCTTTTGTAAAGAACAATAGCATTATTCCTTCCACTGAGTATATGGACTGGTAATCAGCTAACCTGAAAAGATTATTGGATAAATCTGCTTGGATTGACACCAAAAATAAATAAATAAAAGAAATAGACAACTGATCAATTATCAGATATTCCCATAAGGTCTGCAAAGCAATCTTATAATAAATAACTTTTCAGAATAATACTATGTCAAACTAAAGTATAAATGTTTTCATACAGAAGAACATAGTAAAAAAGAGACTAATGTCTTTAAGACATACCTCACTAATAGGCTTCTTATAATTATTATCTAGGTAAACACACAGTGCAATTATTGCATTTTGCTATAATCTTCTTATCTTAAACATAATCTTAAATTATAATACTAATAGTCATAGAAGTATTTAGATACAATTGCAAATATACATATACTAATTAAATTATCAACAAACAGCCTTATTTATTTATTTATTTTTATCTCAATATTTGTCTTTGTTAATATCTATACTCTGTTTCCCTACTAGGGTAGACAGAATGTGGAGGAAGGAAAGATGAAAAAGTATGTTAAAGGAAAAAAAAAAACAAGAAAAAGAAAAAAGTTTGTTGATGTGAAGGTTGGTAAATTTCATTGGGTTAGTGCAGATATACTGTACATTTGAACACTTGATAGCAAGAAAAAACTTTATGTGAATGTACTGTTCAGTGAAGTGCTCGACTATGGATATTCAGACGTATGTGTTTCATTTCTTGAAACGTTTGTGTGTAATAGTGGAGATTTTGATCAGTATGCACTTGGTGGAGTGCTTAACTATAATTTATGGGTCCTTATGTTTTCTGTCATTGGAAAAAGCAGAATTTGTTGTGGTGGTCCAGTTCTGAGACCGAGTCATATTGGGGGTTGTGTTCGTGAAATGAATCTAGTTGTCTGTATTATTAATGAGAGAGTTTTCAAGATAGTAATATCCTTGCATGGTACTTGAAATGATTCTTTGTTTTTATTCTGTATGAAATGAATACTCACTTCCTGCTCTGTGCATGAGTGTTTCAAGCCAATCTCCTCTTTTACAACAATACAGTTAACTAACATATCAGTTACAAATGTTTGAGGGGAAAAGACAAGAGTAGGGGGAAAGGAAAGAGAATGGTAAAATATCTTTAATTTTAAATAAACATACCAATGATCCAATTCCAAAACTGCAAAAGAAAGTATTCTTGAAGGAAGTCAATGCCTTCAGGTGTGATGTGTTTTTACATGCATGTTATACCTCTCAACTGTACAGATTCCTGCAGAATGTTCAGATTTTTGCCTTATATGTTTGGTCCATTTTTTCATAAAATTGTGGCTGTCTAGCAAATTAGTGACAAATCATTAAAGATTGAAGTTAGTAAATAATGACAGACATTTGAGTTTTAGACTTCATACCCTTCAGAAAGTTCATGCTAATGCAAAACCTGTTATTCTATCAACTTTCTAAGTTTGTAAGCTCAATATCTCAAAATTGTCTGTATTTGTACCACTTTTTTATGGCTTTGTCCAGATTCCTTACTCCAATAGGTTGAGAGGTATGATGTTTGTTTTCCTGATGTGTAACACATAACCTTTTCCTATATATTTCCTGAATAGTAATTATAACTAAGAGAGAAATACTATGTGGTCAGTTTAGTTCTGAAGACCTAAATAATCTCAGAAATTTATTTTCTTACCGGAGTTCCACTGTGGCGACCCCTTACCGGAAAAAGCTGAAAGACAAACAACAACAACAACAACATTTATTTTCTTACTTTATTTCTTGCTCAAAATTTTAGAAATGTGGTAATTAAGAGAAATAAAAGGGAAAGAAGGGAGACAGAAAAGAAAGAGTTAAAAAATAATTAAACCTGATGATATACTAATATCAAAGTTTTTTTTTTAGAACAAGCAATACTAATTTAAAAAGTTTATTTAAACTGCATTGTCAAATTTTATGTTGTTTACACCTAAGATTTTTGTAGAACTTTGTTACACAGATATTGTATTTTAGATTGACAAGAACAGAAATATATTAGGCTATTTTTCTTGGTTCCTCTTTTTCGGACCTATATGGAATGCAAAGTTTGAACATTTAGAATGGTAGATAGATAAGAATTTCTCTTGTGAGAAGTAAGGTAAATATGAAAGATAAATCAGAGAGAAAATAATTGGAGAGGGTGTGTTATGGAAAATTATTATGGTTCTTGTTTCACCTCACAGCAAGAGGTTCTCCGGTTCGATCCTCGGCTGGGGTGGCTTCTGTGTGGAGTCTGCATGTCCTCCCTGTGGTCGCGTGGGTTTCCTCTGGGTGCTCCAGTTTCCTCCCACATTCCAAAGACATGCTGTAGGTGGATTGGACACACTAAATTGGCCATAAGCATGAGTGCATGCATGTGTGTGCCGTCTGTGGATGGTTGGGCGCAGGGCTGGCAACTCGACACCGTAAAACTCCACTGCCAATCATGAGCGGACAGTGATCCGCTATGGCGACCCCTAACCGGGAAAAGCCAAAAGAAGATGAAGATTATGGTTCATGTTTATTCTTCACAAAATGAACATTAACTTTTAGTTTCTCCACAAATGAGTCAAATAAAATATATATAAAACATTTATGGCAAAGGAAAAGTGAAGAACAGAGCATGATTATGTAAGATAAAGTTTCATTGAAGTAGAAGCTGTATATTTCATGTGCCTTACAAATACATTTTCTATTTGTGTTGTATAGTGTACTGACAGACAATTGAAGGCAAAGTAAGTGCTGAAGGCATTAAGGGATGTTATGTTTGAAAGATAGTTTTAGAAAGTTAGTGAATTGTGTCAGGTATCTGTGCAAGCCAGAATAATCAACAGCACTCTCTGCCCTTCTCAGGCCAGGAGATGAGTCTTTACAAGGATGTTTGTGAGGTAGCATATACTGGGACTGAATGTTACAAAGCTGAAAGCCAATAAATCTTATGCACAGGTGGTCTATGTTTTAACAGGCATATTTGTGAAGTGTTCATGTGAAGCCCTAAGTGAGGATCACTGGGACATAAAATAATTAAAAAATAAATAATTTGTTGAAAATAATATTATGTCAAAGTTCTGCATGCATGAAAATGATAAGAAAAAGTATATAAATGCAGGTTTTCTTTTATTCTTTGAAACTGATTTGAAATTTTTGACAGGCAGTCTCACAGTGCTGTTAATGGAATAAACAAGTACTTTGCACATTCTGAAACATTATTCTTGACTGAGACTAAAAGGTAAAATTATTTGTTATTTAGTTGTGTACTTTAATATTAGATACTTTAAGACTCAGATTCTGAACTTTGGTATTACTGCAGGGCAGTGTAGAATAAATGAAAAGGGCCCAGTACAGAAAGTTCTTCTGTGAATTCCATGCTGCTTTGTATGGAATAGTCAAAGACTCAGATACCTAACTATTCAGGCTGTGCAAGCATGCTAGACTAGGTGGAAAAATTGATTTGTGGGAATTTTTTTTTATTTTTAGATTTATTTATATATTTATTTATTTATTTTATTTTATTTCCAGTTTGATAACCAGGGATGTCCACTGGGCTCAGAGAGCCCGTTTTCAGTGGAGGCCCGGGGAGAAAAGCTCCATGTTAAAAAATTTAGATACAGATACAATATAGAAAAGAAGAACAATTTACAATTATGTTTCATACAGAGAGCAGGTGTAATTTCTTAGGTACATGTTACCTTTAGATACAGACATATTATTAATGAACAATTTACAGTTGCATTTCATGTTAGAGAGCAAGTGTAAATTCTTAGGTACTTGGTACAAATTTGATATTTACAATATGTACATGTGTGTGGTAGCCTATAGATCATAGCTAGAGAGGCTAGTAATCATAGCTCGAGAGGGGTTTTGAGGTGGAGAGAGAATTATAGAACTAGGTGGGGAGAATGCATTTGCATTTTCTGTTAGAGTAAAGGTAGGAATGTAACTGAGATTTAAAGTTTGTACAAGATAATTGCTAAAAGGGAAGAACGAGTCAATAACTATTTTATTGGATGACTGAGTTTGTTTATAGGTGTATATAAAGAAATAGTGGTAGAACCCCACAGGAAATAAATAAAAGTTTATTAATGTGTATGCTCATACAAGAAAAAGAGAAAATCAACACAAGAGGGCACATTGTGTCGAGGACATTACCCTCAAGATAAAAGGTAAGAGGCATGAGATATGTTTGGTGCTGTTTAATTTATGACTGAAAAGCAAGAGAGGGACAAAGTTAAAGTTAAATCAAGTTCATCAGCCTATAGCATGCTGGGACATAGATGTGTGTGTTGGTAAATCAGGTTCATGATTTTATAACATGGTGGTTCATAGATGTGTGTGTGTTGGCAAATCAAGTTTGTGAGCCTATAGCATGCTGGGACACAGATGTGTTTGTGTGCTGATAAATCAAATTCATGAACCTATAGCATGTTCGGATATAAGTATGTGTGTGTGCTGGTAAATAGCATGTTGGGACATAGGTGTGACTGTGTGAAAGTATACTCAGGTGGTCCAAAACAATGGTCAGTTCTGGATACAGTACCTATCTGCCCCATTATCCCAATTGCAATGCTGGAGCAGTAAATTTTGAGCTTATGATGGGACAAAAGCAGGGGGTGCTGTGGGAAAAGGCTGATCAAAACCTTTCCTTTGTCACTGCATAATGACAGGGTCTCTACTGTTTCCTCACTGAATGGTGTGTGAATTGATGTAGTCATTTTTCTGAAATAGCAGGATCCAGGATCTACAAGTTAAGTCTTAATAGGAAATATATGAACAAAGTTAAGCAGGCAGGATTAGAGATCTGTAAAGGGAGCACCTGCATATTTTAGGTATCATAATTATGGAAAGGAAAGTTGTTAAGTATTTGAGTGAGTGTTTTCAGTTCACTAAAAATTGCTCTGAGAATTTGAAGGGTATTTTGGAAAAAAAAAGAAAAACAAAGTACATGGGTAACAGTGAGCAGTATTTTATTCTTGGTATACTGAAGCTCTTAAAATGAAAAATGAACCAGCATTAAAAGGATTACAGAATACTAATAATAAGTTGCTACAACAGGTAAAAGACATTAAAAGGCAGTGGAAACCAGTAAAAGGGATCTCTTTATCCTGTCTTGGCAGGTGTGGAAGAAACTAGGGGTGGCAAAAAAGCATAGACTTCAGAAGAAGATAATAACCCTTCAGTAGCTGCTGCACCCCTACCCCCATATTTACTGGTATGGGCGGCTCCTGTACAAGATTCTGCTGTTTCTCAGACCCCTGCATTTCAGTCATCTGTCTATTGGACACCAGGTGAGTGCAGTACTGTTACATCTCAACGTACTTCCCCTGTTCAACCCTCATCTTCAGAACAGGTATCTATAATTGTGGAGTTTTTTCTTCTTCTTCTTCTTCTTCTTCTTCTTCTTCTTCTTCTTCTTCTTCTTCTTCTTCTTCTTCTTCTCCTCATTTCAACAAGCTTCTACCTCTCCAACAGGATCACTAACATTTGGCATTCCTGTGGCTCTTCACACATGCTCATATGATAGGGTAGGAAAAGAGGCCATTTCTTATTTTTTGGCACCACTTAGAGAAATATCAGGGGCTAATAATAGAGAGCGTGTTCATCATCCTTGAACCCCTGCTGATTTGCATACTATGTGCAAAAGTTTTCCAAATATTAGAGAAGACCCATTAAGGTTTAAGGAGGAACTAAAAACTATAATAGAATCCTATAACACTACTTTGACAGATTTAAACCAGCTGCTTTGGGTAATCACTTCAGATGAAATAAGAAATCAGTTGCTTGAAAAGGCAAGAATAAAAGATTTTACTCTCACAGGGAATGCACCAATAGATAAAAGGACATGTTTGCTAAATAAAATTACAGAACTGTATCATGTTAGGACAGATTGGCATAAGATGCAGGCATGTAAGCAAAATAAAGGGGAAGCCCCTGCAGATTATTTGAGTCATCTCAAAGCAGTGCTTGCTAGAGATTCAGGAATACCAGATCCAGAAAAGCAAGCTAAGCTAGCTATTGCAGCTGCTTTTGTGCAGGGTCTGCAAACCCCTGTACAAATCAAATAAAGCAAGTGCTTAGAGATTGGCATGGAAAGGAATTGGAGTACTTATTAAGTGCTGCAAATCACTGTACTGAGCATTAGAAAAATGGAGAAAGGATGCTGAGGATAAGGACTGTTAACTTTGCAAATATGGCAATTAAAAGCACCAAGGGGATGAAGCAGATGCAGGGGAAGGGAAAGAGAAATTGCTAGGGAATTGAGTAAGAGTACTGGTTGAGGGGCACAAGGTGCAACTGTTTGGCAACAAATGGGTGGCAGTGCCCCTCCTGCTTCATCTGATGAATCTTGATTCAATTGTGGTGAAGCAGAACATTAGAGGGGAGAATGCCCATAGAACTGAATGCACAGAGTCCAATATATTTGGACTAAATGGCAACCAAATTATAACAATGCTGCATTTCCTCCACCACCTCCTCACATTGGAAGGAGTCAGGAATCACCAGACTATGTCAGAATAATGAAACAGAAATAAATCATGATCCTTTGCTGCCAGTAGATCAGAAGGGATACAATGTTAAGATAGAAATAAATTCAAAGAAAATGTATTTTCTGGTGGACACTGGAGACATTAGATCTGTATTAAAAATTACTCCAAATAGTCATATACCATTCTCAAAACATAACGTAAAAGCAGTTGGGGTGACAAATACTGCTGTTACTTATCTTGTTTCAGAATCAATACCTATTTCTTTAGGTCCAATTGAAGAAAGGCATTCTTTCCTTTTGAGTACTATGCACGGGTGAACTTGTGAGGAAAAGACCTATTATATACACTAGGTTATAATACTTCTTGTACACCAGAACGGGTATATTTGGATGTTCTAACAGAGTCAGAGGGGAAGTGTTAGCAGTCTTAGCACAAGCTGTGGAATAAATGCAGCAGATACCTTCTAACTTATGGACTAAAC
The DNA here is from genome assembly GCF_019279795.1 of Protopterus annectens. NCBI lineage: Eukaryota > Metazoa > Chordata > Ceratodontiformes > Protopteridae > Protopterus > Protopterus annectens. The sequence continues at coordinate 1,473,212,589 of NC_056746.1, forward strand.
ATTCTAATGAACATGTGGTGCTTGTCAAAATATGGTTTGTTCTTTTAAGTTGATTAATAATGTAAATGTTTTATCAACAGGTTTGTTTTCATGTAACACCATGAGGGTTATATATGCTCTGCGGTGCCCATGCAACCTGTTTTATATAAGAGAAACTAAAAGGATGTTTAGAGTAAGGTTGCTTGAGCACATTAGAGACATTAAAAATCAAAAACTGGATAAATATGTGCATTTACATTTTAAAGAAAAGCACAATAGTGATTTCTTGTTATTTCAAGGTACTGTTCCTGAACAGATTTGTTTTACAGTAGGAGAAAGTTTTTCATTGAAAGAACAACTTCTTTATAAAGAATCTGTTTTTAAAATATAATATGATACCTACAGGTTTGAATTATAAAGTTAATTTGAAATATTTAATTTAAATCAAACAATTTAAATTAAATATTTAATTTAAATTGTTTGATTGGATAATTGTATAATTATATATATATATATATATATATATATATATATATACATATATATATATATATATATATATATATATATATATATATATATATATATATATATATATATATATATATTGGTATGTGTTTAATGATGTTTGTTACTCCCCTTAAGTGTTCAAGTGCTTTTATTCTGCTGTATTTATTAATGCTTGTTAGTAGCCTGATTAAATGTATCTGTTATTCTAAGCTTGTTTGGTTTTAGCACTTGTGCTTGAGGCCAGTTTCTTTGCATTTAAGGTTTTTGTGGTTTACACTCTTGTGGACAAACCCTTATCAAAACCCTCTCTCCACAAGTCTGCCCAAGTATTTGGAACACTATGGACAATTCCAATCAGTTTCTCCTGTGAGCCTGGTTCACATGGGCATACTGAAGCAGTGTAGCAACTCCCTCACATTTACTGACAGCCTCTTCTCCTAGCACATAGTTCTACTACTTGTGAGAAATGCGTCTACATCAGTACCTGGAATCCATGCTCTCTTGCGCCACAGTCAGTACTTCTGACAAAGAGCAGATTGCCAGCACAAACACCACACCACTCACATCACATACCTAAGCACAAGAGATTTAATATTGTGTAATATTTATGCAAAAGAGAAAGGAAAACTAACCAATACAAAAGGAGCACCACCAAAGATATTTGAAGAGAAATACAGTCAAAGGAATCCTGACATGGAAAACTTTACAATACAAAAAATAAGAAGACAAAGAGGAAAAGTAGAAAAGGAGATTAGTAATGCAGAAGTTAAAGAGAGAGAAACTGAGGTTATGGAGTCCCTGCAAAGAGAAGGATTCAATGTATAAAAGATAATTCAGAAAGCACAACAGGATAGAATAATGGATATCCAAATTAAGGGGAAACCAGTGGAACAGGAAGCAGCTGGTCAGGTACCATATGAAAATATTTTGGAGCCTTCTACAGAAACCAGTATAAACATTGACTTGAAGTTAGACAGCAAGGGAAGGAACAAGAAACTGGAAACTCTGATGCAGTCAATGTAGAGGAGTAATAAGCCAGTGAGTTCCCATATGACAGAGCAACAGATGGCACAGGATGAAATTGAAGGGAATGTGCCACAGGAAAATGCTATAGAACTTTCTATAGAATGCCCACATGAAATGGAAAACAAGGGATGTGTGCTAAATTTGGAATAAAATGAGCTAAGAGAAGAGTTGCTTGATTTAATAGACATATATAGATAGATATATTAAGATCAATGAAAGAAACAGACTGTAGAAGGTCAATAAAACCCAAAAAGTCAGAAGTGTGAGAAAACAAATTAACACAGTAATTAGGACTGTCCCTAGAGATCCATGTGATATACCATAAGTAAACAGGATATATTACTGTGCAGCTAAATAAATAACTGATAAAGTTCTACCACAAGAACACAGGGTAGTGAGGGAAAGGAAGAGGAGAAATCGAATACCATCATGGAAATATCAAATGGAGAAAACTATAAAGCAGTTAAGACAAGAAGTGTCACTATTAGAAGACTATAGAAGATGGAATAGATCAACAAAAATACTAAGAAAGATCGATGTGATGAAAGCAATGCACAGTATTAGAACAGACCAGGATCTATCCTGCACTATCGCAAATAACAAGCTGAATGTTTCAGCACAGGTGGAAAAACTTAGAAGATACAAAGATAAATATAAAGGAAAAGTACAAAATAAGACATTTATTGATGACCCAAAAAAGTTTTATAGAGAACTGGGAAACAAGGTAAAAGGAACTGAATGACCACCAAAAAAGAAGCCAAAAAAGAAGAAATAGATACATTTTGGAAAAGTATCTATGAAGATCCTGTGGAACATAACAAAGATGCTAAATGGATAGAAAAAGTAAAAGAAAGAATAAGAAGTTTAAAGGTACAGAATATGAAATGGGATGAAGTAACAACCAGAGAGATTGAAACAAAGTTAAGAAAAGCCTCTAATTGGAAAACCCCAGGCCCAGATGCTGTACCTAACTTCTGGTTAAAAGTAGTAACATCTTTGCATGAAGACTTAGCCATGAGTAAGAACTATTTATATACACACCCAGAACATACACCAGTCTGGTTAACAACAGGAAAAACAATGCCCATACTTAAGAATGATCCTGCAAGCTACCCTAAAAATTATAGACCAACAACTTGCCTTCTGATAACATATAAACTATACACGGGAACTGATGCTGACAGAGTTTATAGTCATTTAGAAGAAAACTCAATTATGGCAGTAGAACAAAAGGGCAATAAAAGAAAGTTATATGGAACAAAGAATCATTTGTTGTTAAGTAAAGTCATATTGGAGAACTGTAAAAAGGGGAAGAATCTAAGTATGGCATGGATTGACTACAAAAAAGCATTTGATATCATCCCTCATCCATGGATAAAAGAGTGCTTAGAATGTATAAGATACACCCTACACTGATTGACTACATTACAGTGACTGTGATAAAGTGGCAGGCCACTTTGCAATTAAGCCATGATAAAGGATAAATTATTATCCCAGGGATAAAAATTCAAAGGGAGATATTCCAGGGTGACTCACTGTCACCATTGCTATTCTGCCTTGCCCTTAATCCATTAAGCTGTTTACTCAACAGCTTACACCATGGCTATAATTTAGCTCCTAGAAAACAACAAAGTGTAAAGACTTCTCACCTTCTCTTTGTCAATGATTTAAAACTGTATAGCTTTTCAGATGAGGAATGGAAAGCACAACTGCAAGTTGTCAAAACTTTTTCGGATATTATAAGAATGTCATTTGGTCTTGATAAATGTGCAAAAGCAACCTTTAAAGCAGGAAAACTGCAGCACCAGGAAAACATCAGTTTGGGACAAGAATGTGATATAAATGAGTTTGAGCAAGAAGGGGTATATAAATATTTCAGAATTAATGAAGGATTAACAATAAGACATGAACAAGTATGAATAAAACTCAGAAAGGAATACTTTAGAAGACGTAAATTAATCATTTGGTCTTGATAAATGTGCAAAAGCAACCTTTAAAGCAGGAAAACTGCAGCACCAGGAAAACATCAGTTTGGGACAAGAATGTGATATAAATGAGTTTGAGCAAGAAGGGGTATATAAATATTTCAGAATTAATGAAGGATTAACAATAAGACATGAACAAGTATGAATAAAACTCAGAAAGGAATACTTTAGAAGACGTAAATTAATCCTAAATACAGCATTGACATCTAGGAGGAAAATTCAAGCTATAAACCAATTTGCTCTTCCTGTCTTAACATAGTTTTGGAGTGATTGACTGGTCCCAAAACATGTTGGATAGATTAGACAGGAAAACAAGAAGTATGCTTCATGCTCACTAAATGATTTATAAAAATCAGTGTATACCAAGATTATATATTCCTCATTCTGAAGGAGGTATGGGCCTCCTAGAAATTGATTACATGTATTGATCTGCAATCGTGGGACTTCACACATATCTGCTGACCTCACAAGACCTGAATGTAGTGAAAGTTTTGAAACATGAGGAGACTAAATCTAAGATGACTTCTCTGCTTAATGTAGCAGAAACATATTGGTGTCAAGTAGGAATGGAAATCAAACCAGAAGTAGGTAAAAATCAGGCAGCAACTGAATGTGCCCATACCTCTCAAGTGTACCTCATTACAAGGAACGTACCTCATTTGGGGTCTTAAAAAGTTCATGTTCCTCGAAATTCCTCAAAGTTCCACATTGAAAGAGTCTGTCACACATTCAGTGTTAGGAATTTTTTTAAGTGAAATCCATGTTAAATTGGAATTAATCATATTAATTCATTAAAGCATCTTCTTTATAAGTAAAACCAGCATATTTTAACCATCCTATGACCTTCCTAGTTGAAGTTGCTAGTAAGCCTTTAGTATGTGTTCCACATTTTGCCCATTTGTTCCACATTATGAATGTGAGTGTTCCTCATTTTGGCGATGGAAGGTTGAGAGCTATGAATGTGCCAAAAATCAAAAGAAAGAATATAAGGTGAAGGAACAGATGAAAAGGCAAGAAAGGTGGAAAATAAATATAGTAGCAAGTATAGAAAACTTCTGGAAGAACCTCATGTTGATCAGGAACAAATGTAGGAATGGTTAAGGAGAGCGAATTCAGAATAATAGATGAAAGGTTAGTATTGGCGGCTCAATATAGTGGGCTGCATACCTGTTGGTTTACAAAGTCCATTGAACATGTGGAAGAAACATACAAATGTAGGTTTTGTAAAACCAAACTGGAAACATCGCACACCTAATTGCTGATTGTGATATACTCATGGCAAAAGGACTATATACTGAAAGGCATAATAATTTGGCAAGAGTGTTGCACTGGGGATTATGCAAACATTATGGTACTGAAGTGGCTGAAAAACATTGGAAACATGAGCTTCAAGGCATCATAGAAAATTCTGACGTTTATACCCCATTGCCAAAAGTTCAAAAGATAGATGCTAGAAAACTGGATATAGTGGTCCAAGAAAAGAAGAGAAAAGTAGCATTGATCATTGAAATCACCACACCGAGTGACTACTGTGTGTTGTGTACAGACACAAAGTCATAAAATATCATGATTTGCAGGCAGAAATGAGAGCAATGTGGAAGAAAGATACCCAGACAGTTCCAATAATAGTAGGAGCAACGGGTCTTATAAAAAAGAATTTACAGTCGTATTTAGATAGGTTACCAATCCATGTAACCCTATATGAATTGCAGAAGGCGTCATTACTGTGCACATTGCAGGTGCTGCAAAGAGCATTCCTGGCTGACATCAGAGATTGAAACAATACTAATTTCATGATCTTTAATTGTACTTTGACATAGGAATGGGGTCCAGTCCCATCATGATAATAAAAAACAAAAAGACTTGGAGAAATTAAAAAAAACAAGCACAACACACACCCACCTTTGCAGAGCTCCTCAATAAAAACTTACCTAAACAGCAAAGACCTTGAAATCACACTCACAAACATTCCACACATACACCAAACACATTACACATAGCAGACAATACACCAGTATCTCACAAACACAGCTCATAAGGCAAAACAATAAACCATCACAGCCCATACGGCATAACAATAAATGAAAAATACTAGTCATTGGTGACTCAGTTGTGACATGCACCAATATCTCCCTCACCAGGCTCAACAAGGAGAAGATCACAGTCAATTGTCTGCCTGGTGCCAGAATACGTCACATCAGGCATGCACTTAAGTCTGTCCTCAACAAGTACAAGTATGACTGTCATTCTCCATGTTGGTGTGAATGACTTGAGAAGTACTTCCCTGGACTATATGAAGTGAGACATGATTGAGCTCATGACTTGAGACATACCTCCCTGGACTATATGAAGTGACCTGATTGAGCTCTCAGAGTATGTGTCCCAGGCAGGAATGACCCTAGCCCTAAGCAGCATCCTACCTTCACAAGAATGTTACCACAATAACAACAAAAAATAATTAACTTCAGCAATTTGCTTAGGTTCTGGTGTCATTCCAAGGGGATCCAGTATCTGTCTGCTTGGGATGACATGGTTGACAGGCTTCATTGCTTTGCCAGAGATGGCATTCACCTGTCACCACTGGGATTCCAGATCCTGGCCAAGGCTTTTGCCTCCCCCATTGTGCATTTTTAGACAATTTCCCAAGCACAAATCTTCCAACATAAAAGATCTGTCAAAAAACAAATTGAAGGTCATTCTACTAAATGCTAGGAGCCTTAACCTGAAAATGCACTCAATGGATTTTCACTTTGCACTGGAAGATGCCGATGTCTGTGTGATCATGGAAACCTGGTTCAGGGCTGCGGAGAGCACCCCTGCCTTACCAGGCTGTGCCTCATTTCACACATTCTGATCCCAAAATGAGGCCAGGAAAACTAAGGTAGGTGGAGTATCTATCTTCATTAAGGATAGGCACACCTCCAGACTGGTCTGCCAGCATGATGCACTGGAACTACTCCAGGTGCAACTGACACCTCGAAAGACATCCATCCAAGTTATAGCCAGCTCAAGACCTCCATCCATGACTCAGGACACCCACTGCTCTTACCTGGATCTACTTGACTCCATCAAGGTACCCCAAAACAACCTGATCCTTGGAGACTTCAACTACCCCACCATAGACTGGGTGAATTATTCCAGCACTAAAGCAGTCATTCAAGGATTCCTTGACTTCATCAATTCTAATGCACTAGACCAGCTCATCTCATACCCCACAAGCAGAGATAACATTCTGGACTTAGTTCTCATCAACATGGGTGACTACTCTACCACTCCCATAGTATGTTCTTCACTGGTGAGATCAGACCATCGGATGGTCTCGTTTGAAGTTTCTATCCCACCCCCCAGCCATAATCAAGCTAAAACACTTCTCAAAAGCTGACAACAACCTCCTAATGGAGGGTATCTGTAGCTTCACACCACTGCCCCCCCCTGAGAAGATGCAGACAACTATGCTGAACAGTATGCCAATGCAGTATACAAGCACCTGTACAAATGCATGGATTCAGCCATACCCAACAGAAATAAAACCTGCTCCTTAAGGAATACAAACCTGTTTTGTGGACATCCTCTATCAATAGGCTTTACAACAAAAGGAAGAAACTGTTGTTTAAGGGAAAAAGGAACAAATTCCAAACTGGAAAATCTCCCTCCTTAGCCTCAACAAGCAAATTACATCGCTAGAGAAAACCTACTAAGCCAATTATGAATCGAAACTAGCCTCCAAAACAAAGAAAAACCAATAAGCCTTCTTCAGTTACACTGGGAGCCTCCATCGCAAAGCCCAGGTTTGTTTTGAAGTAATACTTAACAGTATCACTTACACTGATCCTATTGATTTAGCCAGCCTGCTGTCAGATAGGTTCAGTGCAAACTTCAACCCTGACCCCCCCCCAATGGCCCTTTTGACATCCCCGATACTTGCCCTGTACCTCACATCTCCATAGATCAAGTCCTATCCAAGGCAAGGAACACAGCTTCCATGGGACCTGATAGTATCCCGGGCTATATTCTGCACCATCTGCAGCAAGAACTTGCTTCACCATTGAACAACCTGTTCAACCAAAGTCTAAGCACAGGCTTCATTCCAGCAGAGAGAAGATCTGCCATTGTCATCCCCTTGCACAAAAGTGGTGCCACTACTGACCCTGGAAACTATCACCCCATTAGCTTGACAAGCCTGATCTGTAAAGCCATGGAGCATATTATTATAGATCTCATAAGCAAGAACATAGGCAATCTCCAAGCACTTGACCCAACACAGTTCGAATTTGTCAAAGACAGATCTTGCCTATTGAACCTGGTTGACTTCTTTGAGACTGTCACCAAGGCCCTGGATGATCATCATACCGTTCAGCAGAAACACAGCCCCTACTGATTACCACATCAGCAGTAACCCCCTAAACACACAACCTGTGATGAGAAACTTGGGTACTCAGGTTGATAACAATATCACATTCAACCATCATGTAGTGGCAGTGGTCAGAAAAGCCTTTTACTTGGTTCATCTCATATGTAAAGGGATTGCATCACGAAAAAAGGATGTTATTACTGCTCTATACTCCTCCCTCATTAGATCAATAATTGAGTATAATGCCCCATTTGGTATGTACCACTCCAAACATCTGCACCAACTGGAAAGGCCACAGAAATAACTCACAAAGAGAATCCATGGCCCCCAACACCTGTCCTATACGGACAGGCTCAAATCACTATCACTCTACTCGGTATCGTACAGATTGCTCAGAGGTGATCTGTGTCTCGCCTACAAAGCAATCTCAGACCCTGCCCTACTAGAGATGCTCCATATCCATAAGTCTAACTCCTTGTGCATCACCTGCTTGAAAGGCCTGAATCTATTATGCAGCATAAACAAAACCTGCTGGAGAGACAGGTTTGTTTCCCAGAGGCTGCCCCATCTCTGGAATAGACTTCTCATACACGTCAAGCATAATACCTCACTGACCCTCTTCAAGCACAACCTTGATGAGTGGGATGGAAAACCATAAATTTGTCCCAGGGATTCCACCTGTATCCCCCATTGACAGGGGTGACAAGTGCTGATTGAGGTTTCTTTTTGGGGATAAACTCTTTACTAGGCTTGTAAGGTACATAGGGTCATTAGACTAGTAACCTCCTGTGATCTTATGATCTTCTAGTACTTTTTGATAACCCCAAACATTCCCAGAGGTAGTTGTCTCTAAGTGCCCTATATATGGGAATACAATCTTCTCTTAGATATCTATAAGAGACACTGTACAAGTTCAGATATTTATTTATTTATTTTTTTTTGACATTTGTTAACTGGGTGGTCCAAACTGAGCCAGTATCCCATTTTCAGTGGACACCCAAGGAGAAAATCTCCAGGATAATTGCATACATAAAATTCAGAGTATCATAGCATGATATATTCTACATTATACATAGTAGTTACAGTAAATATAGTACAACAAGTAATATACAAAAATCAGTATTGAGCACCACAGTGCAGTTACAAAAATTACAGTTAAAAGAACGTGGCATCTTAGACTGTGATAAAGTCTGTATTTACAACTGAGTCTAGGAAAGTATAAGAATAGAGGAAGAAAGAGGCGTTGGAACTCTAACCACAGAAAATATGATATTATACATAGAAATACACAAAAATTTACATTGATGAATAGATGAAGGGTTGGGAGGGTGGCCTAATGGTTAAGGTGTTTGCCTTACAAACAGAAGGTACAGGGTTTGAGTCTCACAATAGATAATTGTATAGGCTTAAAATGGCTCGGAAGGGCAGTTAGCTTAGTACTAAGCTATGAAGTCTGATACTGATATGAGATATTAAATAGTTTAGTCTTTTATAATAACTTAATTTTCACATCCATCAATGACCTTGGCATATTTCTGCTGTACTCTTTCCACTTTACTCATGATTGTTTTCTTATAGGTGTCCATATTGTCATGCCATACTCAAATTTGGGTCTAATGTAACTAAATAACAAACAATGACTTACTTCATCTTTTTTGATTTCCTTGACTTGATAAATCTTTTTATGCAACCTATAGTTCTATAACTATCATTAACCAATTGGTTGTTATGAATAGAAAAACTCATAACTGAATCTACCCATATACCCAGGTCCTTAAATGAGTCTACATATTCAATCACTGGGTGCTGTATTAAATATTCACCTTTCAATTTACGTCTCCCAAATCTCATATGCATAGTTTGTGATGTATTTATCAGCATATTATTCTCCTGTGCCGAAATGGTCAATTTTATCAAGTTATTTTTCAGACATGCCTTGTCTGTAACACATGTAATCAGTTTACCAATTTCAGGTCATTTGCATATAGACTGTAGAACACCTCAGATGAAAAAGTTATGTCTGAAAGATACAATCTAAACAAGTAAGGGCCTAGGGCAGAGCCCTGTGGGACACCCTGACTGTAATCAAGGATTTCACCTGTCCATTAGCTGTACGATACTTGTCATGTCCTATCTGTAAGCCATGCAACTATCCCTCTTATCAAGAGTACATCAATACTAATTTATTCATCTGTGTTTTGTGTATGACCTTGTCTAATGCTAAAGTTAAATTTATATAAATTACATCACATCACAAATTTTCATCCACAGCTGCTATTATATTGTTATACAACATAATGTTACAGGTGGTAATAGATCTGTTTTCAACATATGCATGCTAATATATGGTTTCAAGTCGTAACCTATCCAGTTATGATAATAACTTATCTATTATTACCTTCTCCATTATTTTTCCACAACACGAAAGTAGACTTAAGGGTCTATATGACTATGGATTTGTCCTACTCCCCTTTCCCTTAAAGACAGGTTTAATAATCACATGTCTCCAGTCTTGAGGAATCTCCCCATATTTATATGGCTTAGTGAATAATAGATATAGTGACTGTACCATAAGTTCTTGCTGAAGTGTTCTCAGGTCATTGTTACTAATTCTGTCTCCTCCCTGTGCTTTGTTTGGATCCACTTTGTGCAGTTATTTTTCAATATAATCTAATTTGATTCCAGTATCTGGGGTTATCTGGATGTCACTTGGACAACTTATCACCCCTTTTTGGAGCCAAACTGTTTTGCATAAGATTTTATAAAATATATCTATAATCTGTTGTGTCTGAAAACAAATTTCAGAATATGCACAATTTATCAATTTGTGTGTCTTTACCATTTCCACATCTTATGTATCTATAAAAATGTTTCATATTATGCTCAATATCTTTATATAAATTTTCTTAAAATTTTTCTTGATCTTGTCTCACACTGTGCTTAATCTATTTGTCCAACTTGTTTATTTCAGTTTTCAAAGATGTAGTTTGACCTCTCTTCCATTTCTTATATTTTTTTGTATCTCACCTGAATCAGATATCTTGTTCTTATGGAAATATATCCCCCTGATCTTGTATACCTAGATCCAGATGTTAAACATTTTTTTTATTTTTTACTCTCAATTTCTCTTTCAAAACTTTTCACATTCCATTAGCAGTTTTACCACTGAACACCTCACTCCAGTTAGTTTTACACAGTGACTGTTTTACTTCCATATAATCTGTAATTAACCTTCTGTGCATTGTCTTAGATTTTGGCAGAATTATCCAGCAACAAATTAACCTTTATAACCCCATGATCACTGCACATCAATGGTGGTAAAAATTGACTTAAAGTAACAGTCATTTCTTTAGGAACACAAACAATGCCTAGTATGTTCTATCCCCTGGTATATTTTTTACAATCTGAAGCAATTGTTGTTCCTGAAAATACGTTGCAAATAATTCCCTTACTAACATTGTTGAATCAATATTATTCCAGTCAGCTTCTGGTAAATTTAAGTCCCCAGCTAATAATATTCTTCCTTCCTGTGTTTCATGCAAGAAATATATAAATTCCTCTAGGTCATCTGGACTTGACTTAGGTGGTCTATATACTCCAACAATTGTTATATGTTCCAGGGTTGTCTTTATTGTCAAAGTTTCACAGTCTATAGTATTTGTGTTATCATTGAACATGAAATAACCACAGGTCTCATTACTATTTTTAATCCCTATCATAACACCTACACCTGATTTTTTGTTAGAATGTCTGTTACAATAAAAACATTTATACCCTGACCAAACTGGTTTCCAGTCATTGTTCTTTAACCATGTTTCACAAAAGTAACAACATCAATATTGTGGGAATGTAGCAAATTTTCCAGTTAAACAAACTATTATTAATGCTGCTAGCATTAACAACCATCAGAGATGCATCAAATGTTATTTGTGAACTGTTAAATTTTTGACCAGGCAAAAAACCTGCCTAGTGTTTATCAAATATTGCAAAACATTTGCTGCAAAAATTCTCTCCCATGACCTTGACAAATGCACACAGTCCTGTCTGAACACATATGTGCCCAAAACTAGGCTTGGATGCTCTACACATTTCCATTTTTTAAAACAGGACATTTTTTTCCATGTAGGTATTTATCCAAAAAATCTTTGCATTCACAGTAACCTGACTATCCTTTCTATAGTTGATTTGTGAAAATACATCCTAACACCAGTACAAGCTGTACTATCTAAGAGGACTGTCAGTTTCCTACTAAGAGTTAGAAAATCCTTGTGAATGACATAATTTGTACGGACATGAATAAAAATGGATCCATACTTCTTTACATTAAGGCATTCCAAGGCTTGTCTCACATCTTTCATTTTTGCTCCTGGCAAGCATAATACTATTCAATGTTCATTATCTTCTCTGCAAATGTAAGTATCAGTCCCTCTAATAATTGACTCTACAATTACAAGAATATCTTTGCTCGCCAAATCTGAAGTATCTTCAGCTTCTTATACAGTAATATTTGCTTTATCAATTGTTACAAAGGATAGATCTTCATCACCATTAGTTTTATTGTTCCCACTGTTTTCGTTGTGTATTAAATTCTCATCCAGATGGTATTGTAAATCCACCGTTATAGCCATTTAGTCAATATGTCTTTCTCTTCTTTTTTCTTACAGTAATGTTCTTCAATTCTTCCATGTTCAATTTTGATTTCTTCCTTTTCACCTGCCCCTTGCCTCTTTTTTTCTACCTTCTCTTTTGGAAAAATGATGCCTTTTTCTGCATACTGAAGGTAATCAGATAGAAAAATATCATCATTCCCTGTAACCTGTGTGTTACATAACAAAGCAGGATCCTTTTTACTACGTATTCTCTTTCCTTTAAAGTCATTAATCCGTTTCTCTTTCTTCCTTGTTATTTGTTGTGAACTTCTTTCTTACTTTCTTTTTTTGTTCCCTTCTAAACAAAATAGGTCCTCAGATTGCTGAATACTTGCACCCAGAATTCCAAAATTGTCAGAAGCATCATCTTGTTTCATAGGGGTTGAATGATCTTTGCAAACAATAGACACATCCTTTCCTAAATGGGTTCTATTTGTTCTATGCCTAACATTATTTAGTTCATCAGTCCAGTCATTAATATATGAAACAACAATTCTCCAAGCCATGCCAATTGTACAAGTGCAATCATCATCATTAAGTCTAGATTTACTTCTAACAATGGTAAGCAAATCATCCAACTTTTGACACGAGGAACACAGATCACCAGCGTTATCAGCTGTTACCTTTAAATATGCATAACATTTAGTACACTGTACAAGATACTTGTGCATTAGCAAATCATTAATTGCATACTAATTTAAGGAATCCATATTCAACTTTAAATGAATAAAATATTGTAAAAGAAAAGAATAATCAAAATCAGTAACCACAGAATTCAAAGGGAGCTTAAATCATCTTCTATGACAAAAAAATCACATGAGCAATATATACAACTAAATACTAAAGTAAGTACAGTAAAGTTGTTCTGACAATACAAATTCTGCAAGCCAGATACAAGTTGTAATTCCTTTACGTCATGTGTGAAGGCATGCAGTAACTTCTGCTCACTATTGCTTGGTAGCCATCCCTCATTCTGTATCATCTCTCTTACTTAAAATGAAAACTCAACCTCTCTTAACTGCATGGCTAACTAAATATAAACTTATCGTTCTTTCTGATAGGTTCATAGGTTCATAGGTTTATACTAGGCTATCTGCCCTAAGGCATTTATAAGCCTAGCCCAAAGTTTTGTGGCTTACGCCACCCCTTATATGAAAAAATACTGTGCCCATTAGTTTGTTGTGCCTCTGTCCAGCAGTGACACAGAGATGATTCCCGGGATAAACCTACGATCTCCCATCCACCGGTCAAGATTTCTCTTGAACAGAGCCAGCGAGGTGCTCTGCCTCACATGGACCGGGATTTTATTCCACAGCATAGGTAGTCTCTGAGTGATAAATCTATCCCTCCAGCACGTCCTATTTATATCCGTGCTAAGGTTTAAGTCGCTTGCTCTAGTGGTTTTGGTGGATTTGGATTTTTTGAGGTGGAGCATGTCCATTAATTCCGGGTTGGACATGGCCTTGTATGTCAGGCACATGTCACCTCTGAGCAGACGGTATGCGACTGAATAGAGCTGGAGTTTCTTCAATCTGGCAGCATATGACAGATTTTGGAGTCCCTTTATCCTTTTGGTGAGGAACCCTTGGGGTCTCTCCAATTGCTGCAGATGTTGGGTGAGATATATCCCAAATGGGGCATTGTACTCGATCATTGGTCTGATAAGTGAAGAGTACAGGGGAACAATGACCTCACTAGATCTGGATGTGAATCCCTTCATGATCAGGTGGGCAATGTAGAAGGTCTTTCTAACCACTTTAGCAACGTGAGTGTCAAAAGAAAAGCCACTGTCAACCTGGGTCCCCAGGTCCCTGATAACCTCTTCTGTGCTTAGTGGATTGCCACCTATATGGTAGCTTGGGGTTACCTTGTTTTTCCCGAAGGGTATGACTATACATTTTTTGGCGTTTAACTTCAGGCCATGGCTCTGGCAACAGCTATCTGTTTCCGTGAGTCCCTTCTGAAGGATATCCGTGTCCGATGCACTTTCCACTATGGCGCCCAGTTTGCAGTCGTCTGCAAACTTTGTCAGGCAAAGTCCTCCCATGTTGGCCTGTACTTCTGAGAAGTAGATGCCGAACAATAGGGGGCCAAGGACCGAGCCCTGTGGGACACCACTTGTGACCGGCTTGGAGTCTGACATAGCGCCAGCAACTCTAACCCTGTGGGTTCTGTCCTTAAGCCAGTTTGCAACCCATCTTGTGACATATGGGTTTACATTTAAGCTGGTAAGTTTTTCTACAATACCCGAGTGGGGTATTGTGTCGAAAGCCTTTGCAAGGTCAAGGTAGGCTGTATGGACTGCCTTTCCCTCATCAATGGCATTGGTGACTGTTTCGAAGAAGTCGACCAAGTTCAAAAGGCATGATCTGCCCTTGACGAAGCCAAACTGGGTCGGGTCCAATGTCTGCAAGTCCCCTATATCTTTGTTTATGAGCTCCATTATGATCCTCTCCATAGCTTTGCAGACTAGACTTGTTAAGCTTATGGGGCGGTAATTACCAGGGTCCGTAGAGGCACCGCCTTTGTGGAGTGGGACCACAGTTGCCATACGCCACTCCTTGGGCACGTATCCTGTGGTAAGGCTGAGATTAAACAGCTGCCTTATGTGCGGGTTTAATTCCTCATTTAGCTCGTGTAGCACACAGCTGGGGACACCATCCGGTCCCATTAATGCTGTGTGTTTAGCTTTAGAGAGAGCAGCTTTCACCTGCGCATTTGAGATGTCTGGGAGGCTACACTCCGCTGGGATAGTTATCTCTCCTTTGGGGGGAGAGGGGGTGAAGTTTGCACTGAACCTGTCTGCCAGTATGTTGGCAATGTCTGTGGGTTCAGTGATTTTTGTATCATTTTGGACTAATTCTGAGCATATCTGGGAGTTTCCACCCAGGTTCCTAACATAGCTGAAAAAGGCCTTATGATTGTCCTTTGAATCCATGGCAATTTTTCTCTCAAAACTGGCCTTAGTTGATTTTATGAGTGCTCGTATTTTTTTACTAATAATGATCAGGGGTGACTTCCCTTTTATGGATTTTGTTCTATCATGTAATAGCTTTCTCCTCTTATTGTAAAGTTTGTTAATGGCTGGGGTCCACCAGACTGGACGTTTGCCCTTTGTGGAAAGAGTCTTGGTTTTATTTGGGATTGCCTGATCCATGCACTCCTGGAGGTGTTCATAGAAGGCATTTGTAAGGGCTTCCGCAGCTTGGGTTGTGGTTTCCACTGGCTCAGGGGCCTTGAAGGATACCACACCAGTCTTGAGTAGTGTGAAGTTTGCTTTAGAGAAGTTCTTCACTGTGGTCTTTTTTTTTGGGGGTGGGGGTGGGATGTGGATTTCCAGTGAGATTAGTTTATGATCAGATCTCACCAATGAGGGATATACTTCCGGTGTGGAGCATTTTGTCCCCATGTTTGCGATAATGAGATCTAGTACATTTTCTCCTCTCGTGGGAACAGTGACTAGCTGTTCCATGGCATTTGAATTTATGAACTCCAGGAACCGTTGGGCTAGAAAGTTAGGGCTTGAGTAATGTTCCCAGTCTATATTTGGGTAGTTGAAGTCACCCAATATGATGGTGTTTGGAGATACATTTATACCCTCCAGTGTCTTCAGGAAGGCTGTGTGGGGTTCCTGAGTTTGAGAGGGTGGCCTGTAGCATGCTACAATTTGTAGAGCAGTTTTGCCTATGGTTAGTTGCACCTGGATGGTTTCCGAAGCTTCTTGCGTTGCCACCAACCTGGAGGTGTGGGTATGCTTTATGAATATGGATACACCCCCTCCTTTTGTGGTGTGGTCCGAGTTTTGGAGCCGGAACGCATGATATGAGGTAAAACCTAATAGTGCCGGGGTGCTCTCAGGAGCTTTGAACCAGGTTTCAGTTACAGCACAGACATCGATGTTCTCCATACTGAGAAGGGCCTCGAGTGCATGCATTTTGAGATCTAGACTTCTGGCATTGAGCAGCATTACCCTCAGTTTCTTCCCATTTTTGTTTTCTAGGGTGGTAGGTTTAGAATTTGAGCCTTGCGTAAAAAAGGCACTATGAGGGTGGCAAGAGCCTTAGCCAATATCCGGAATCCCAGGGGTGACAAGTGCAAGCCGTCCCTTGCGAAGCAGTGTGGCTTGTCAAGCATGTCATCCCAGGCAGACAGACACTGGATCCCCTTTGAATGACACCAGACATTAAGCCAATTGTTAAAGCTGATCATCTTGTCTCTATATTGTGGCATCATTCTTGGTGAAGGAAGGATACTGCTCAGGGTCAGGGTCATACCTGCCTGGGCTACATAATCAGAGAGCTCCTCTATGTCTCTTTCCATGTAGTCCAGGGAGGTACGTCTCAGGTTGTTCACACCAGCGTGGACAATGACTGTGTCATCTCCTACTCTCATATGCTGTCCTGTTCTAAAACCTGTGTCACTGTTACCTACTGCTGAGGATGGCAAAGATCATGATTGTTTGTGTGTGAGAGTAATTATTTGGTTTCTCCTAGGCATGACTTAAAGGACACTCTTATACCAAATGCTGAACTGGACCTATTTGTGGATGGTTCCAGTGGAAGAGATCGAAATGGAAATTTGCTGACAGAAATATCTGTCTGGACTAGTAATGATGTTCTTTAACAAAGACTAGAAAAAGTATTTTCGACCCAGGTAGATGAGTTAGTGGCTCTACAAATGGCTTGTGAATTAACCAAAGACAAAGTTGCCAATGTCTGCACAGATAGTTGTTATGGTTTTGGTGCAGTTGGTGTAGTACATGATTTCGGGCAACATTGGAAACAGACAGAATTCTTAACTTCAGCAGAAACTCAAATTATTTTTTTTTTTGTTAATGCTCTCTTAAATTTTCTTTTGTTACATAAAAAATTAGCGGTAGTTAAATGTAGTGCCCATTAAAGAGGTATAGATACTGTTTCAAAGGAAAATAATTTGGCAGATGAAGCTGCTAAGCAAGTTGCAGAAGGACTGTGTGCAAATTTGTACATAATGTTATTTCAAGAATCTAACAGTGATGATAAGTTTAATGTTAAGAAAGTCTCAACTTTCCAAGCTGAAGCATTACAGGGAAATGTTCAGAGGTAACTTAAAGACAAATGTAGTAAATCTGCTGATGGGTTATGGTGACATCCAGGCAGGCAAGTGGTGGAGCCTGCCTCCTTGCTCCCATACCTGGTAAGGGCATATTATTAATGAACCCAAGCAGTTAAGACAGCATTATTTAATCAAATTACACAAACTTAATATGCCCCTCATGCATCTTCTTTGATACTTCAGTATATTAATAATTGTATAGTATGTTTAGAACACAATGTTAGCAAAAATGCAAACATTAAGGCTGCGTTCTTACCACCACCTTAGGGACCTTTTGTTAATGTGCAGCTGGACTTTGTTCAGATGCCAAAAGTCTATAATTTACAATATAGATTGATAGTGGTATGCATGTTTTCTGCATGGGTAGAAGCTTACCCATGCCACAAAGCAGATTCTGTAACAGTTGTTAAGAACCCTATCTTTGATCTTATTCCTAGGCTTGGTGTACCTTGTACTATCAATAGTGATCAGGGAATACATTTTAATAACTTCCTGATCAGAAAACTATGCAAGATTTTTAGCAGAAGGTTAAGTCTTCACTGTCCCAACCATCCACAGTCATCTGGAACAGTAGAAAGGATCACTAGGACCCTTAAAAATAAGATTTCAAGGATTTGTGCTGAAGCAAACCTTAAATGGCCAGATGTACTTCCTTTAACATTAATGAGTATGACTACATTAAATGCTAAAGGAAATTGGGTGGCCATGGTGGTGCAGAGGTTAGCATTGCTGCCTCACAGCAAGAGGTTTTCTGGTTCAATCCTCAGCTGGGGTGCTTTCTGTGCGGAGTCTGCATGTCCTCCCTGTGGTTACATGGGTTTCCTCCAGGTGCTCCGATTTCCTTTCACATCCCAAAGACATGCTGTAGGTGGATTGGACACACTAAATTGGCCCTAGGTGTGAGTGTGTGCCTTCTGTGGAAGGTTGGGCACCGGGCTGGCAACTCGACACTGTAAAACTCCACTGCCAATCATAAGTGGACAGGTGATCCGCTGTGGTGACCCCTAACCGGGAAAAAACCAGAAGAAGAAATGCTAAAGGAAACTGAGTCCTTATCAGATATTAATGAGGAGACCCATGACCCTTAGATCTACTTCCCCTGTGTCAAATGAAGAATTGACTCTAACTGATGATGCTATAGTGTCCTACTGCACAAAACTTATTCATTTCTTGTAGCAGTACCAGAAAACTATACAGGAAGCTCTTACTCAACCTCCTGACCAGCCTTGTCACCAAGTGCAGCCCAGTGATTGGGTTTATGTTAAAACTTTCCAGAGAAAGAACTGTTTGAGCCTGAAGTGGAAAGACCCTTTTCAGGTCCTGCTTACCATTTATACTGCAGTTTCCTGTGCAGGATTACCATCTTGGATTCATTCATCACGTTGAAAAAAAGACTTGTTGGGTGGAATCCCCAGAAGAATCATCTTTATTAGCAAAGGGGGATCAAAAGATGCAGGATGAAATATTTGCCCCAGTGAAGGATTAAAAGAGAAAATCAAATCAGATGGCAGTCCATGATGAATCCAGTGACAACTGATACTTTTACTTTGTTTTTATTGCTATTTCCTTTTTAAAACTGGTCAGGAGAAAATAGTTTCCTGTTAGTTCTTCAACAATATGTTGTAGACTTAAATGTGACAAAGAATTGGGTGTGTTCACATATACCTCATTATTCTAAGGCAGGGTTTCCCATGATTCCAATCCCTGCATCTTAAGTGACATTTGAAAAGGAACTTAGTGACATTAATCCTACTTGACATAATGTGACTGACTTTTCAAAGGTTGTGTCTCTTCAGCTTTTAACCACAAATCATTAAGACACATGTTATGCTAGAAATGGGACTGCACCAGTGGGAACCAGCATATACAATGACACTAGACATGAAAGTGTGTTGAACTCTTTATCCTTAAAAAGCTATCACTGAGGGCATGGCAGGAGCATGATGGGGGATTGTTACTACATTTGTAATGATTGTGTCTTCCCCTGATGGCCTACAAACTGGTCTGGATTTTATTTTGTGGGCTATATCACTCCTGCTGTTCAACATTTTGAGAACTCTGCATCAGACAGACTGAGAAATAAATGAGAAATTCACTGGGCAAAGCAAGTATTTTCAGTCTTATAAAGAAAAATGCTCGAAGTCACCATGCATGCTGAAATTCTACAGGAGGTGGCAAATGCGAGTTTGCATCACATTAGGAGGACAAATTGAGAAATGACTGAAACTAAAACTGTGGTATAACAAAGTCAGCTGGCACTCAACATAATGCTAGCTGTCAAGGGGGAGTCATGTGCACTCATAGAAAGTCATTGTTGTTCCTATATTAGTGACTATCATGGTGAACAAGACAAAATAGCTAACTTCATGGAGCAAAGAGCCAAGGATCTGGAAGTACAGCTAAATAGTGGACACTTTTTGGATGGCTGGGCAGTACATTTGGTAATCTAAAAACTAGTATATTACAAGGTATCATTACAATTGTCAGTATTATTCTTGTAATTGTTTTAATATTTTCTGTTCTAAAGGCTGTGGTTACAAAATGCATATTATACCATGATCCCCCCAAAACGTGCACGCTGATTGGCCAGCGTGCCCATTGTAAATCGAGTTATACTAATGGAAAAAGGTCCGGTTGCCCGGACTTTTTTCCATTAGTATAACTCGTTTTTTTAAAACACTGTCTCGTTATGTTAAATGGGTTTAACATAGCGAGACAGCTTTAAAATAAGCAACGGAGATCTCCGTTGCTTATTTTAAAGCTGTCTCGCTATATTAAACCCATTTAACATAGCGAGACAGTGTTAAAGCATGGAGAAAGCAAGATCTCCGTTGCTTTTTTTTAGTGTTTCACTATGTTAAACGAGTTTAACATAGCAAGACAGTTTTAAAATAAGCAACGGAGATGTCCGTTGCTTATTTTAAAACTGTCTCGCTATGTTAAACTCATTTAACATAGCGAAACACTAAAAAAAAGCAACGGAGATCTTGCTTTCTCCGCTTTTGCCCACAGCTCTGATGTACTGTGCAGGCGTGCAGTACATCAGAACTGCCGCGGATGCCAGACATCTGCGGAAGGGCAGTAAACAGGCATTATACTATGCCATTATTTAAGAAAAGTAATAGTTTATTTTCTTAAATAATGTCATGGTATAATAGCAATAACCCACTTCTGGGTGTGGGTAATGCTAAATTTACCCACGGTTGGCTTTGTTTGGTCCCTCGGGCTTCGCCCTCGGGACCAAACCACGCCAACCGTGGGTAAATTTAGCATTACCCACAACCAGGCGTGGGTTATTGCTATACTCTCACCTGCACGTGCAATGCCACTTATCTAATTATGAACAAATCACTGATGATGAATATTATGATGCTGACACATATTTTATCAAATTAAGAAGAATTAAAATATAATTGTGAGTGACAATTTCAGTGCCAGAGGGGGAGGACTGTTATGGAAAATTAATATGTATTATGTTTATTCTTAACAAAATGCATATTAATTGTAGTTTCTCACAAATGAGTAAATAAAATGTTTATAATATGTTTATGTCAAAGGAAAACTGAAATACAGATGCATCATTATGCAAGATCAAGTTTCATATAAGTAGTAGCTTTATATTTCAAGGGCCTTACAAATAGAATCATAGGAAGTTACTAGGCTATTGGCCCTGAGGCCCTTATAAGCCTAGCCAAGAGTTTAGCCCATGGTTAGACAAGTCAGTATTCAATACCTCTGTCCATCAGGGACACAGGTGGAATCCCAGGGGTGTATTTTCTGTTTCCCATCCAGTTATCCAAGTTGCACTTAAAAAGAGGTAAAGAGGTACTCTGCTTGATGTGGAGAGGGAGTCTATTCCACAGATGGGGGAGTTTCTGGGACACAAATCTGTCCATCCATCAAGCCCTGTTGATGTCACAGAACAGGTTGAGGCCACCCGGGTGGGGTATTTGAGTGGAGCTTGACTTGTGGATACACAGCAGTCCCATCAAGGTGGGGTCCTTGATCACCTTCTATACCAGACAGATGTCACCACTGAGGAGTCTGTATGAAACCGAGTAGAGGGATAGGACTTTTAGCCTATCTGTGTAGGGTAGATGTTTGAGGCCCTGGATTCTCCTGTTGAGCAACCTCTGTGGTTTCTCCAGCTGTTGCATGTGCTTTGTGAGGTACATGCTGAAAGGGCCATTATACTCAATAATGGGCCTTACAAGGGAAGACTACAGGGATGTTATGACCTCATTGTCACTGGATGAGATACTCTTACTTATGAGGTGGGCCATGTAGAAGGGTCTCCTGACAACAGAAGCAACATGGTGGTCAAAAGTCAGGTTGCTCTCAACCTGGGTGCCCAAATCCCTCAAGACTGATTGTGTGCTTAGGACATTGTTATTAATGTGAAAATTTGTGGATACATCACTCTCCCCAAAGGGATGTTGATGCATTTGTTGGTATTCAGCTTGAGGTCAAGTTTCTGATACCAGTTATTTGTCTGGGTGAGACCATCTTGGATGATGTCCACATCACTAGAGTAATTTATGACAGCACCCAGCTTGCAGTCATCTGCAAACTTGGTCAGCCATAGCCCATTGGTTTTGGCCTACAACTCAGAAAAGTATATCCCAAATAATAGAGACACCAAGACTGAACTCTGGGATATGCTGTTTGTTATAGATCTACTGCTTGAGGTGGCTTCCTGTATTTTGACTAGGTGGGTTCTATCAGTGAACCAGATTGCTACCCATCTGGTAACATATGGATTGATACCTAGTTGAGACAGTTCATCTATTATGCCCAAGTGGGGAATAGTGTCAAAGGCTTTGGCCAGGTCAAAGTAGGTGTTTTACACCACCTTCCCCTCGTCCATGGCTTTGGTGACTGTCTCAAAAAAGTCAAACAAATTTAACAGTCATGACCTCCCCTTGATAAAGCCCAGCTGTGTGGGATCGAGTGTTTGGAGGTTGCCAATGTCCTTGTTAATGAGGTCAATGATAATCCATTCCATGACATTGCAAATCAGGCTAGTTAGGCTGATGGGTCTATAATTTTCCAGATCAGTGGACACACCTTTGTGCAAAGGGATGACAGTGGGTGTCTTCCACTCAGCTGGGATGAAATTGGGACTCAGGCTTCTGTTGAATAGGATGCCTAATGGTGCTGCAAGTTCCTGCCTGAGTTCACATATGATGCAGCCTGGGATGTTATCGGGCCCCTTGCAGGCTGTATTTTTTGCCTTTGAGACAGCAGTGATGACCTGTTCCCTAGATATAAGGGGAAGGGGGCAGGTACTGTGAATGTCCTGATTTACTGATGGGGGCACAGAGGGGTGAAGTTTTCACTGAATCTGTCAGCCAGCAAGTTTGCTATATCTACAGCATTTGTATATGTGTTTTTTTTGACCAACATTTTTGAACAGATCTGGGTGTTTCCTTTGAGGTTGTGGACATATGTGAAAAGCCCTTATGATTGTCTCTAGTAGATGTGGCCAATTTGGACTTAAATTTTGCTTTGGAAGATATCAATAGCACTCTTATTTTCTTGGTCAGGCTAAGGAGGCATTGCTTCCAGTTGGGCATCTGCTCCTTCTTGGTCTTGAACAGCATTTTTTTACATTTGTTATAGAGTTTATTTATTACAGATGTCCACCAGACAGGTTTACTCTTCCTTGCGGAGGATGATTTAGTCCTGTCAGTTATTCCGGATTCCATGCATCTACATAAATGCTTGTATAGTGCTTTGGTGTAGTTTTGAATATTAGTGCCAGTTTCTACAGAGGGTGAGGGGGTTGTGAAGCTGTTTAAACCATCCCTCAGGAGGCTGTTGTGAAGCTGTTTAAACCATCCCTCAGGAAGCCCAAGTTATTATCACCTCTTATGGGGATATCAACTAGCTGTTACAAGGTGTTTGCATTGAGAAAATCAAGGAATCTCTGAGCATTTGTGTTCTGGCATGAGTAGTTTTTCTAATCCATGCTTGGATAGTAAAAAATGCATTTATGCATTTTCTCTTTTTGTTTTATAGTTTTCTAACTGACAGTTAGAGGCAAAGTCAGTGCTGAGGGAATAAATGGATGTTATGTTTAAAAATTAGTTTTAGAAAGTTACTGAACTGTGTCAGTTATCTGTGGAAACCAGATTAATCAGTACGCTCTGGCCTTCTCAGGCCAGGGGATAAGTCTTTACAAGGATGTCTGTGAGATACCATGTATTGGCACTGAATGTTACAAAGTTGAAGGCAAATAAAGAGGCTTTTTTTGCTAATATCAAAACAGACCAAAGAAGCGCATGTTTGCTCATTCCATGAATAGTATTCTGCATTCTGTGGCATATGTTTATGGTCATTTTGTATTTCCAATCATACACAACTTATGTTTGCTCTTTTTGCCTAGTATTTTTTTCCTCATTTTGTCACTCCTAAACGTGTTATTATTATTTGTCCCTGAATCTGTAGTCTTTCATTAATATAGATGCAACTTTCCCCACATAACTCCTCAATTCCTTTTTCCCCTTTTTTCCCTTACAGCTTCAAAGCTCTTGCACTGGTATCAACAATCATCTCTGTGAGGTCAGACATCTGTAATATACTGTGGCAGTGCCTCATATCAGTCACAGATTCTACCCGCTCTACCATCTATCAACAAAAAATCAAAAACGTATGTGTTTATTTAATTATGGCTACCTGGACTGTAGTAGTGCAGTATAGATATTTTTGTACTCTCAAATAGGCCTCTACCTTGGACTGATATGTGTGCTGTGTTTGTGGGACACAGCCATCCTCACATCACTAGATAACTCTCTTTCCATAGCCTGTTTTCCCTTTTCTCACCTGTCCTTTTATTTTTTTCCACATCCCTTACACTTTTCACACCCACAGTCTGCCAACCCACAGTTTTTCTGTTTATATCTTTTCATTCTAACAAAGCTTTAACAAACCCCCCTTCTTTGTCTACATCTCTACCTACTTGCTTGACTCTCCATCTCTATAGCTTGTACACTCTGTAACCTCCTGTTTTGTTTCTCTTCCTTGCATTTTTTTCTCTTTTTTTTCTCTTTTCTACAGCACTCTGGCATTACCCTATACTATGCAATGACTTGCACTTTCTCCCCTTATCTGATACAGCTCTGTGTTGGGCAGTAAGCCCTTAACTTTACATACCTTTCTCAGCTCCCTTTTTCTCCACCGTACAAAATGTTTTTCACTTATTGTTTTTCATCCTCACTGCTGCTCATGATGTGGTGTAGCTCCTCTCCATTCGCCATCACTATGCTCAGACTCACTTCACTCCCCTACCCTACCCCCATTCCCACCCACCCACTCTTTAATTTAATTTATTCCTATCCAAACCACTCCCCTCATGACCTCATCAACCTGACCAGAAAATCACAACTCATTGGCCCACCTCAAGTTTTTACTAATACAGCCACATCCTCACACACTGCCACTTACAAACTATCTTCTTTCTCCCTTACCAGCTCTCTTACTTTTTTTCATTTTTGCTAAGAGCAAACGTTATAGTCTAAGCCCTTTCCTACTACAAACACACCCTCTTAGTACCCTTAGCTCTAAAGCTTTTCTTTCCCTACCATGGCCTTACTCAAACCAGTCATCACCATCACAACTTTACTATCCATACTAACTCTATCCTGTTACTTAACCTTATTTCACACCCAACGTATTATGCTTTATCACTCACCAACACTTCCTACGTTCCTGACCCTCTACAACACTAGTGACATTTTTCACATTTCTCCTCAATTGCTCAACAATCTTAATTCTATATATTTCCCACCCCAGCTCTATAATACCAATAGCCTCTCTCGTTCCTTAAGTGAATAACCTAAACTTTTCTCCTAGCTAAAATTTCTCACATTACACTGGCTTACCTTTATCAAACTCCACTCAGGCATACACCCAAACCCAGAGACCACCCATTCTACTATTATTGACAAAACTCTCCCTCAAAACACAACAAATAATAACTACCCCTTCACACCACTTAAATCATCTAACTCAGACCTGCTTGTAATACACTTTAGCCTCAGAAGCCTCCTCAATAAAATTCAAGAATTCCATGCTACCCTTACACTCTACTCCCCTGACATAGCCATAATTACTGAAACCTGGCTAAAGCCACACACAAAAACTGAGGAACTACTTACTCCTGGGTATTGTCTTATCAGAAAGGATAGATTAACCAAACGAGGGGGTGGTATTGCTATAATGTACAAGGACCATCTCAGCTTAATTCAGCTCTCCATTGCACCACCTCAGCTTCCCTCAGCTGAAATTGTAACATGCTTACAAATCAATGCCCACAAATCTATCATCTTAATAGCCATCTATCTCCCACCCGCTAATAACCTCTCTCACATAGAAACTATTCTAGAATGGGCATCTTCCAACATTTCTCAAGAGACTATAATACTTGTTGATTTTAATCTAGACCGGTTTTCATGCTCATCAAACTCCCCAACCAACTTTATCAACCTTTATGCCTTTACCCAAAATATTTCTCAACCCACATGCACAGATTACGTCTCAAATAAGCAGTCTGTACTAGACTGGATCCTAACAAATAAATCCAATTACAGCTATGACACAGGTTGCCTCCCTCACTTTCTCAGTGACCATCACCCCACTTACCTTATCAGAAAAAGTAACAGAATATAAATAATATTACATATTGATATGTATGCAATAAAAAAACAGTTCTCCCCATCCCTATTTAACAACCTACTATGAGATTTAACTGTACACCCCTAAAAACCCTTAGTTTGGATCTTGCAGTCCAGTACTTTAATAATGTATTCCTGCAAATTTTAAATTATCTTGCTCCTTTCAGGAAAATATATTCTAGGTCCAAACAACTTCCTTACTTAACTAAAGAGACTATCCTCCTTTTAAAACAGCATGACAAAACCTGGACTCACTATTGCAAAAATAAAAATAGTAACACTTATGCAACCTATTGACAGCTAAGAAATTTAGCCAAAAGCCAAGTTAGACAGAATAAAAATACTTTTTTTTCAATCTTGTCAACAAAAATTCCAAAACAACCCTCAAAAATTCTGAAAATTAATCAACCTCCTCCTAAACCCAAGAAAACTAACAACTCCTCCCCAACAACTGATGGCACCACTGACTGCATAGCTATACAATTCAGTACCCACTTTATTAACTCAATCACCTCATGCTAAATAACAAAGTCAATTCCCCACTTTCCTTACTACCCCCACTAACCCCAGTATTCCTCTTTTCTCTCTTACTCCAATCCTAACTAATTACATTCAAACCTTCTAACCAAAATAAAAATATGTACTCCTGCTGCAGATCAGTTACCTGGTGAATTTCTTAAACTTGCTGTTAAAGCTATATCCTATCATATATCTAGTCTTATTAACTGGTCTATCCCTCTGCTTTGGAAAATATCTCATGTCACAAAGGATGTCCCTCTTCCGACCTTTCTAACTATAGGCCTATAGCTATACTTTCTCCACTTGCCAAAATCTTAGAAAAATGCCTACACAAACAGACTCTAAACCACCTTCTATCACATAACCTACTATCTTCTACTCAGCATGGTTTCCACCCCAAACACAGCACTAACACTGCCCTATTAAGTTTCACCAATACTGTTAATCAACTCAAAAACAATAACCATATTGCTCTGCCACCTTCATTGATATGTCATAAGCCTTTGACACTGTATCCCATCAAATACTCCTAACCCCCCCCCCCACAGGGCTCAGTCCTGGGACCGCTCTTGTTTGGTATATATTTTTCTGAGGTACAGGCCAACACGGGAGGACTATGGCTGACCAAGCAGACGACTGCAAACTGGGTGCCATAATCAACTCTCCGGCTGACACAGGCATCCTCCAGAAGGGTCTCACAGAGATGGACAACTGGTGCCAAAGCCATGGCCTAAAACTAAATGCCAAGAAGTGTATAGTCATCCCCTTTGGGAAAAACAAACTGTCCATAAATTACCACATAGATGGTAATCCATTAAGTACAGAGGAAGTAATTAGGGACCTGGGAACCAAAGTTGATAGTAATCTCTCCTTTGACAACCACATTGCCAAAGTGGTTAGAAAGACCTTCTATATAGCCCACCTGATCATGAAAGGATTCACATCTAGATCAAGGGAGGTCATTGTGCCCCTTTACTCATCACTCATCAGGCCCATAATTGAATACAATGCCCTGTTTGGGATGTACCTTACCCGACACCTGCAGCAACTGGAAAGACCCAAAAAGTACCTCACCAAGAGGATCAAGGGTCTCAAACAGATGACCTATGCTGCCAGGTTAAAGAAACTCCAGCTCTACTCAGTTGCATACCAACTACTTAGAGGCGATCTGTGCCTGACGTATAAAGCCATGTCCAACCCAGAATTAATGGACATGCTCCACCTCAAAAAATCCAAATCCACTAGAGCTACGCGCTCAAGGGACTTGAACCTCAACACAGAAATGAATAGGACATGCTGGAGAGACAGATTTGTGACCCAGAGGCTCCCAGCACTCTGGAATAGAATCCCAGTCCATATCAGGCAGAGCCCCTCACTGACTCTCTTCAAGAGAAATCTTGACGAGTGGATGGGAGATCGTAGGTTCACCCTGGGGATCACTTCTATGTCACTACTAGACAGAGGCATGGTAAACTAACCTAAAAAGGGCACAGTAAAACCCATTTTTAAGGGGTGGCGAAAGCCAAACACACTCTGGCTAGGCTGATAAATGCCCTAGGGCATATAGCCTAGTATCAACCTATGAACCTATGAACCTATGAGCCAAACTTGCCTCTCTAAATTTCAGCTCTAATACACTTCAATGGATACATAGCTACTGCTCCAGCTGTAAACAAGCCACCTTATGGGAAAATAAACTATGTCCTCTTTTGCCCATCTCTGTAGGCATCCCTCAAGGCTCCGTCTTAGGCCCACTTCTCTTTATTATCTTTACCAATGATCTCCACCTGCCTCTATCATTCAATATGCAGATGATGTTTCCCTTATTTGCTCTGCCCCCTCAATAAATGAACTCCAAGCAAAGTCCCTGACTGCCCTTAATAACATTGAAAAATACCTCTCTGAACACCAACTGATTCTAAATCTAAACAAGACTAAACTTATGATATTTTCTAACTCCTCCAATAAAAAACAACAAAACCATCTCTCTATCTTTGCCTCTTATGGTACAAAAATCAAACCTGTAGAATATACTAAACTCCTTGGAGTTACCCTAGACTGTAACCCTAAATTTGACATACACATCACTTCAAGAATCAAAAAGTCCACACAAAATTAGGTGCTCTATACAGGGCTAAACCATATCTTTCTTACCATACTAGAATAGATACTGCTAGGACTCACCTACTACCCACCCTTCTCTATTGTTCACAAGTCTTTGCAAACATTAGAAAATCTGATCTGCATAGACTAGAGGCTTGCTGTAATAAAACTGCCAAGTTTGCCGCTAATCTTCCCCATAGAGCTCACCAATGTGCAGCCCTTCAGAAACTAAACTGTATTGAACTCCCAAACTTACTAGCCCTAAAACAAATAATAGAAGCCCACTCCATTATTCATAACCCTGACTATTACCCAGCCTTATCTATCCTTGTACAACCCTGTTCCAACCTTGCCTTACTCAGGTCTGCTGAAAAAAAACTTGCTCAAAGTTGTCAAAACCTACAACGCTTATGGTAATTCTTTATACAACTACTCAATAGCCAAAACTTGGAATTCCCTTCCCCAGCATTTGCTATCTATAACCAATTCCCATAGCTCCAAATGGTTCCTTGCAAACTATTTCTTCAATCACTGGTTATGTTCCTGTACTACCCCTGACTAAGCATACAAACTTCCCGTCTACTGTGTCATCACTTATGAAACTCAATATTGTCTGCTTTAATTGCTGTTTGGTTGATATTACATTTGACTCTTTTTTATGGCTTGAAGTGTGACTCTTTGAACCTTGTATAAACTTGATTTTACTCTTTACTATATTTTTATGTAAGCCTTCATAGAAATATTTGTAATACTACAACTTCCTATACCAATGTATAAATATTGTAAACTTATTTTTTGGAGCTTTTCTCCCCAGGTCTCCACTGAAAATGGGGTACTGTTTTAGCCCAGTTGGACATTACCCAGTTACTAAATGTAATAAATAATAAATAAATAAGTCTTAAGCACAGGTGGTCTATGTTTTAAAAGGCATATTTGTGAACTGTTCATGTGAAGCTCTAAGTGAGGATCACAGGGACATTAATTAAAAATTAAATGATTTGTTGAAAATAATGTTATGCCAACATTCTGCAAGCATGAAATTGATAAGAAAAAGTATATAAATGAAGTTTTTCCTTTATTCTCAGAGACTGATTTGAAAATTTTGGCAGGCAGTCTCCCAGTGCTGTTTATGGAATAAACAAGCACTTTGGACATCCTGGAGCATTATTCTTGACTGAGACTAAAAGGTAAAATTCTGTTATTTAATGTTGTACTTTAACAGAAGGAAGTAGAAAATTAAAGAAAGATGTGAGGGGAAGAGATAGAAGGAAAATACAGAAAACAAACTTAAATATGTTGTCTATAAATATGAAGTGATAGAATAAGATGAAAGAAACAAACAAGAAATAATGTAGTTAGAAAACACCACCTAATGTTTGTTAACGTAGAGGTTTTTAACAATGCCATTGAGAAAAATGCACCTGTGGAACAAACATGACAAATTTCAAAACCTCAAGATGAAAAAAATAAAAAAAAAGAAGAGAAAGGAAGATAAATGAGAGTGAACAAATACAGGGGAAGAGACTAATTAATTTTTTTGATAGTTAAAATATATAATTTATTCTCACGTAGCCATTCTGAATCTATATCATATATCAAACACAAATTATAACAAAGTACATAACAAGACATTTTCAATTAGAAATGTTAATGAAAGGAAATAGGAAGGAAAGAAGGGAAATGAAAAGTAAAAGAGATAGGAGGGGAGACACAATAAAATATATATTAGAAAGAAAAGAAATTAGGAAAGGGAGATCAAAAGAAAGAAAAAGAAAAAGAGAAGGAAAAGGAGAATAATAGCAGACAAAGAAAAGAAAGGAATACAAAAGAGAGAGGGAGAGATGTAGAGAAAATAATTAAGATGGCTGTGAACTAACAAAGAGTAAAAAAATAAATAAAAAGAGATAATTAAAATTTAACAGCAATAGATAAACAGAAAGGAAATGAGAGCTGAAAAGAAGTAAACTGAAAGGTAAAGAAAGAAATTTCTATAAGTTGAAGCTTTCCAAAAGGAAAGTGTTCTTTCTGCAGAGCTGTAGTTTCACTAATTTGGTAGTTCTTTCTTACTGCTTATAAATTGAATTTATTTTCACTTAGGTAGTCTAGTAAACTATTCACTTCAAGGTTTGGATTTGGTTTAATTTGTTTTAAGCTGTCCAGGTGGATGGCCCCCATTGTGAATCTGGAAGTGTGCTGAGAGAATGGACAGTGGTCCACGCAGTAGTTGAACTTCCTCACACAGACATGGTGTGTGTGGTGGACATATGTTCCCGAATTACTGACCTGCACATTCATTAATTTAGGCCAAGTAAGACATCCAGTTCAGTGTGTTCCTGAGTCAAGGCTGTATTGGCCACCCAGACACATCTTTACTATGGGGGTGTGTGCACAGATGATGCCATCTGTGGTGGTGACTCTAGTGTAGCTTAGAATGGGTTACATGGACAGGATGTCCAGTGCAAAACACAGGGGACTGTGGAGGTTTCTCCTGCCCATAAACCATTATCTTATTTGTGTGGGAAGCACATGTGCTATTACATGCTAGAACTCCCTCTGTCTCTGTAACATTGGACTGTGTCATATTCATGATGTCATCATTGTCAGCCACAGGTGGTCCCACTAACATCAGGCATGTGGTGACTTGTTGTACTGGACCCTGCACAAGATGCACCTGTTAAAACATAACAACATACCTGTAATAACACTGTATCATGTGTGTCACTCTGACCAACAAATGGCACATATATTGCTCCATGCAGATTATTTGCATAGACTATGGGTACATACACTCCTTGTTATACAGACTGTTGCAATGCCACCCAGGATGTACCTGGAGAACAGATATGCATATGTGTTTTGTTGCCTAATCCATTCATACTAGTGGGTCAATATACATCAGTATGGGGAATCCTACATACACTCAGACATTGGTCACCATTCTGGACCCCACAGCTAAGTCATTAGTAGGAATTAGTGTTTTCTCACTTGCCCTGGACAAGGTTATCTACAATGTCTCCACATTTTATGGCATTCCTTTGTATTGGTGGTTCACCTCATATGGTGGACCTGCCCCTGTGGCTTGTTCTTGACATGCAGTATCATATCAGTGACCCTGTGACTCATATGTACTAGTGTCATATTATGGATGCCCACAGTATTGATGCCCTGCATCACACTCTATCACTCCTGGTCCTGGAAAGTTTTGTCTGCTAAGCCCTTCTCAAGGATATTTATGCCATGTATAACATCTGTATAATTTGTTGTGAATTGTTACATGATTTCTATACTTACAGTTCCACAACAAGATGTGTAGACATGTGGGTTACACATGTGGTGTGTGTTTCCATGCACGCGTGCAAGTGTGTGTGTGTGTGTGTGTGTGTGTGTGTGTGTGTGTGTGTGTGTGTGTGTTTATGTGTATGACTCTTCTTTACAGTCACTTCAGGACTGTCACCCTACCCCAGTTTTTTTGGCCACAACCCTGACTGTTAATATATTATCACCATTCAAACCATGTACCATACTGACAGCAACAATAGCATATTAGCACTGCATTCCATGTTGCAGGTCTGTGTTGACAGTGTATGCTGTAACTTAGGTACAGTAGGTCTCATGCACCTCTTTCAATGTGTTGCTGTTCATGTGTGTACAAGATACACTGTTGCTGACTTCATACAGCAGGTACAGTCCTAACCTTGTGCTCTGTTCCAGGATAGTGTATGGTCTCCCCACAGAAGGACTCGAACCTCTCTTGCCCCTAATTTTGTTCACTATTAGGGAGAGTGCCCTCACCCACAGCATGACATCCTCCTGTCATGTCTTACACTATGCTACCTTGAAACATACTCCTCCACTCATTATATCTTCCTGTTCCTTCTTTGCACCCTTGTAAGTGCACTGCATTCATGAGGTCTATCACCGGTTGTTTTGTCTTCTTTGGTATTCCATATAGAAATGCACTCCTTTTTCCATTATATTCTAATTCATTGTTTACTTATGATAACATAGCTTCTGTAATATAGTGACTTTTTTTTTGTTAAAACAGGCTTTAATAGCAGAGCAGTAATTATGCTAATTAGGTCATTTTAGCATGATCATACCTGAACCAGTGGTAAAATACATGTTCTCAGCCACAGTCAGTGCTACAATGCTCATTTCTGCCTGCATACTTCAGCTATTAGGTCATGCATACATGAATACAACAAAGTTTGCAGCACAGCCTGCCCATGCTCGTGAACCTTTGCATCACGCAATCATGCTGCCTGATGATGTACATCAGGTGATGTCCAGTACTTGTGGCTGTGCACATCCTGTTAATACTTTCCTCCTTATTCTGAGTTCTAGACTGAAAATGGCATCTTTAAGTGTTTATTTTGTCTTGGTGTCTACTTTATTTAACAAGGAAACTACATTTTTCCCTACCTGCTGCATAAGGACTATGTGGAAAACCAGTTAGGCTAGCATGTATGTAGAAGGTAACATACACACACACACAGAGGGATAGCTGCTGGACCCTGTAGCAATATCTCAATAAGGGGGCAAAGACCCTCCTCTGAAAGTGGTCCAGAGGGCTTCCCTTGGGTTACCTCTCTGTATGTTTTTTGACAGAGTTTCATGGCTGGTTTGCCCAGTCATGATGTCACCCATTCCCTATCCCTCATCATGGTGTTCCCCTTCCTCATGTATCATTCCCCATAACCTGCTTGTAGTTCATTCCTACCCATCCCCAGTTGCCCACTGTCTGTCAGTCTGCATCTCACACTGACATCCCTCTTCTTTTGTCAAGCTCTGTCTGCATTAGCTGTCTGCTGATCCCTGCTTTATTGCCTATACTCTCCTTCCTCCACACACTCGATCCTAGCTACTTACCTCTCTACCCTTATGAAAAATGGGCACCTGCCCCACAAAAAAATGTCCTTCTTACTCCCATTACCTACCTTCCATTCATTCATGCTGGCTTTCTTTCTTTATCCTTTGTTTACTCTTTGTCCATTTCTGACTTTATTATCTTTATTATCTCTATTTTATATTATGATGACATGGTGCTTTACTGTAGTGGTCTTGCGAGAGCTGTTCTCAGTGCTCATGTTACAGTTATGAGGCTGTCGTTGCACATGTGAAGACACATAGCACATGTCATGTCAACACTTTCACTTTGTTCTTTTGATTGCCTATAGTGTGGCATTTCTAACAGAATGATTGCTACTGTTACAAAAGCTTTGACTTTTGTTATGCAGCCATTTCCCTGGGGTGATTATACTTTGCCAGAATTCATCTCTAAAGAATTGGCATTGGGCCACATTGCACTGAATCCTCCATGCTATTCAGCATAGTATGGTTACATAATAAATCTTTCTGAACAATCCCCATATTCTGTCTTTTGATAGGAAAGAAGCAGTTGGCTTAGCTGTCTAGGCTGTTGGCTTGCAGTTATAGTGGAATAACTTCCCTATAGTTGATTATACCTTGGAAGTTATAAGATTTTTTTGAACATATGACTTCAGAAAGAAAAAATAGTATCTGTTGTCACTGTCTCTGACATTATTATGTATGAATATGTTAAAGACGGTGATCATATGTTGGTGATTAATGAATTGGCTGCTATCGTTATTAACAGATGCTCTGTACTGTGGTATACTGTACACCAGTCCATAAAAGTCAGTGCATAGTTTAGTTCAAGCTTCTTTTGGAAGTTCTAACATCTATATGTTTGCAGAATTGCTGTTCTGGGGATTTGCTTGACCTAACATACTTTCTGCATTTTCTCTATGAGCTCATTCAAGTTAGAAAAAACTGAATTTCTCCATGACCATTGATTTAAGTTGGAGCACAGAAAGCTTATCAAGAGTTGCAAGCCCATTTTCTTTCTTGCTGTAACCATTTCTATCTCAGAGACAGCCCTGAAACACTGCTGTACCAAGAAGATGTGCTGCACTGCAGTGGGATGTCTACATGGTCTGCTACAAATGGTAACGAGGCATTCTGGAAGAGAGGACTATACTAATTAGCCATGGGCCCTCCCTGAAAAAATGTCTGTAGTAAGACATTTACAATTTTGAGCAATTCCGAGAATCATTTAGCTACATTACTTGCCTCAACCAGTTATGTTAATGAAAACTACAAAAAGTTCACATTCAGTGAGTAAGACTACATTAAAGATAAGTGCCTGAGAGTTTAGTAGCAAGATAGTGGTAGGCGTATATGTGCATGTGTGTGTATGTCTGTGGGTGCATGTATGAGTGCATGTAGAGAAATGTGTGTGTGTGTGTGGATGTGTGTGTGTGGATGTGTGTGTGTGTGTGTGTGTGTGTGTGTGTGTGTGTGTGTGTGTGTGTGTGTGTGTGTGTGTGTGTGTGTGTGTGTGTGTGTGCATGTGTGTGTGTGTGTGTGTGTGTGTGTGTGTGTGTGTGGTGTGTCTGCGTGCTTGTGTGCATGTGTATGTGTTGCATGGGGAGGGTGTCATACCTTTACAGTCTACTAGACTAATTAGAAAATCCTGCAATATTGAGGGGGCACTACATTTCCGGGATAATCTTTATATCATTCCCTAAAAGTACTTAGAAAAGATAATAGAACCAGTTTTGAGCATTAAAGATGGGTTGTGGGAACACTAGACTCCAGGCTTACTGTTAATATTGTGCCTTAAAGGCAAAAGATTCAACCCTGTGCCCAGAGCACTCACACCAGCTTTCATGTAGAACTTTAGTTCTCTGCACTACCACTGGAGACATATTACCTTAAATATTTGAAAAATAAAGTAAAATGGTAGGTACATAGGAACAAAAGAAAATAGGAACATGCTAGGCAAATGACTGCCGGGATCATAAGATGCCTAGCCATATACATTCACTGCCAGTAATACCCACTCCTTATCCATGTCATCATCTTTTTTACCTACTGTTATCTCAATCTCTCCACTATCAGAACTTTTCTACTTATGTTTTTCTTGATTATGTCTGTTTTTATCCTTTCCCCTCCTCCATTTTATATTCCTGCTCTAGTGACATCCTGTGTCATTAATGTCGATATATATATATATATATATATATATATATATATATACATATATATATATATATATATATATATATATATATATATACAGTGAACCTGCATGCATTATCATTGCTGTTTTATCTCCAGCTATTACACATTAACATGTGTTTGATTTATATAAAATAATTAATAAAGTATATGATAAATGTCTTTACTATTTGGCTCAATACTACCTGCAGAGGGGGTCAAAATGTTTCATCTTTATTTTTGTTAATTGTAAATATGTGTTTTATGTACAGCTTTCTTCCTCAGGCTTCTACTGAAAATGAGACTTGTGCACAGTCACACTTTCCCATTAAACAAAAGACAACGAATAAATAAATACATAGATAAAAATACATACATTTAAGCACACAAACTTGAAAGTTCTTGTTGCTCTCTTCAAGTACTTAATAGTGCTCACCTCTCAAATCAGGTGGGGCTATACATGATCACCCTGGTGTAAATTTTGATCTACCTGTCCAATTATCAAGACTTGTGTTAAAGGTAGAAAAAGTAGTATTTGTTTGACCTGCATTGGCAACATATTTCATAGGCTATGAATTTGTTGAGTTAGGAATCTATCCATACAGTAAGTTTGACTTATTTGTTGGTTTAGCTTTAGATCCTTAATGTGTGTGTTTGCAGAACCACTGGCTTTGGAAAGAAATAGGATGTTAAACAGAACTGGGTCTTTCTTGCCTCAGAAAGGGAGACACAGATCACCTCTAAGTTACCTGTATGTTACTGAGTATATGGAAAGTCATGGTAATCTATATAAAACTTCAAACTTGATGTCTCAGCAGACTTAGTAGAGCATTAGTCCTCTGCACTACCATTAATCACCAGGGATACCACAAGTCTGTGAAAAAAAGTTAAAGTAAAAGGGATGCAATGTTTCAAATTATGCACCCCTGGCAAAAAAAGCCACAGCCTTAACCCTCTACACTAAGTGAGGAAAGTTTGTGCTGCCATCTAATTTTTACATAATAATAAGTATGAAAATCTAATGTCTGACATTATTCACTGATTGCAATGGTCCAAAAGGGCATATATATAATAGGAAACATCAAGAGCATTTTGTAAAATCAGGGGCAGTTTTAAGTTCATAGGTTCATAGGTAGGTACTAGGCTATCGGCCCTTGGGCCTATACAAGCCCAGCCAACAAGGTACCCTGGCTTTCACCACCCAAGAAAATTATTTTCCTGTGCCACTATCGAGCAGAGCCACAGAAGTGATCCCCGGGGTGAATTTCCTATTTCCCATCCAATCATCAAGATTTTTCTTGAAGAGTGCTAATGAGGAGCTTTGTTTGATATGGATAGGTAGTTTATTCCAGAGTATGGGAAGTCTCTGGGACAGGAATCTATCCCTCCAGCATGTTCTGTTTATTGTGGTGACAAGGTTTAGGTCCCTAGAGTGTGTAGCTCTGAGGGATTGTGATTTCTTTAAGTGGAGCATGTCCAACAACTTTGGGTTTGGCGTAGCTTTGTATGTTAGGCAGAGATCACCTCTGAGTAGGCGATATGTGATGGAGTAAAGCTGGAGTTATTTTAGACAGTCTGCTTAGGGCATCTGTTTGAGGCCGGTAATCCTCTTTGTGAGGTATTTCTCCAGCCTTTCCAGTTGTTGTACATGTCTTGTGAGGTACATACCAAAAGGGACATTGTACTCTATAATGGGTCTAATGAGTGCTGAATAAAGGGGAGCAAGAACCTCTTTTTTTCTGGATGAGAAACCTTTTGTGATGAGGTGTGCCACATAGAAAGAATTCCCGACTACTGTGGCAATGTGATTATCAAAGGAGAGACTACTGTCCACCTGTGTCCCAAGGTCTCTTATCACACTTTCGGTGTTAAGTATACTACCGTCTAGGTTGTAGTTCATGGGTACAGAGTGTTTACCAAAGGGGATGACAATGCACTTTTTGGCATTGAGCTTGAGGCCATGGCTTTGACACCAGGCATCTGTCTCAGTGAGGCCCTTTTGTAGGATGTCCACATTGTTAGGAATTTCAATTATGTCTCCTAGTTTGCAGTCATCTGTGAACTTCAAAGACCTCCTTTGTTAGCCTGTACTTCAGAGAAGTAGATACCAAACAGGAGAGGACCCAGGACTGAACCCTATGGTACTCCACTTGTCACTGGTCTGAAGTCAGATTTGAAGTCTGCTACTTTCACAGTGTGGGTTCTGTCAGTGAACCAGTTGGCAACCCATCTTGTGACATGGGGATTTATACCTAGTTTAGTGAGTTTATCTATAATTCCAGAGTGGGGGATGGTGTCAAAAGCCTTGGTAAGATCTAGATAGGCTGTGTGAACCACCTTACCCTTGTCTACAGCTTTGGTGACTGCTTCAAAGAAGTCTATCAGGTTTAGGAGACATAATGTGCCTTTTACAAACCTGAACTGGGTTGGGTCCAGAGTTTGGAGATTATCAATGTCTTTGTTTATAAGTTCCATGATGATATGTTCCATGGCCTTGCAGACCAGGCTCATCAGGCTAATGGTGCTGTAGTTCCTGGGGTCTGTGGTGGCTTCCCCCTTGTGGAGTGGGATAACCGTTGCTGTGCACCATTCAGCAGGCACAAAGCCTGAGGTGAGGCTATGACTGAACATGGTACTTAGGTGGGGGTGCCAGTTCATTCTGTAGTTCATGTAGAATGCAGCCTGGGATGTTGTCTGTCCCATGGATACTGTGTTCTTGGCTTTGGAGATTGTGGTTTTTACCTGTACAGCCGTGATTAAAGGAACTTTGCATTCTTCCAGTATAGAGATGGGCTCTTTAGGGGGTGAGAGGGGGTAAAGTTAGCACTGAACCTATCTGCCAGGATGTTGGCAATATCAGTTGGGTCTGTATATTTAGTGCGATTGTGCTGTAACTCAGAGCAGATCTGAGTGCTGCCATTGAGATTCTTGACATAGCTATAGAATGCTTTGTGGTTGTCTTTAGAATCAATGGCAATTTTGTTTTCATAACTAGCTTTGGAGGATTTTATCAGGGATCACAGCTTCATACAGAGGCTGACCAGGGATCTCCTCCACTCATGGGATTTTATTCTGTTTTGCAACAGTTTCTTCTTTCTGTTGTACAGTTTGTTTATGGCAGGGGACCACTAAACTGGCTTCCTTTTTTTGGAGGATAGCGTCTTGGTTCTGTTTGGGATAGCACGATCCATGCACTCATGTAAGTGCTTATAAAGTGCAATTGTGTAGTATTCAGTAGTCATAACTGTCCATCTGCATGGGTGTCATGAAGTTCACCACTTCTGTCTTAAGAAGCATGAAGTTGGCTTTGGAGAATTTTTTTACCATGGTTTCCTTAATGGGGGATGGGGGCAGGATGTGGATATCTAGAGTAATTAGCTTATGGTCGGATCGGACCAATGAGGCATTGATTTCAGGTGTGGAACACTGGTCACTCATGTTGGTAATGACTAGATCTAGGATATTGTTGCCGTGGTGGGGGTGTGGATAAGTTGATCGAGGGCACTGGATTTTATGAATTCCAGAAAGCATTGAGTGAAGGAGTTGGTACATGAGTAGTTTTCCCAGTTAATGGTGGGGTAGTTGAAATCGCCCATTATTAGGGTGTTTCGCTGAACCCTAATATTTTCCAGTACATCAAGAAAAGAGGAGCAGGAATCCTGGGGCATGGTGGGTGATCTGTAGCAAGCTACAATTTGGATTACAGTTTTGCCCAGAGTTAGTTGCACTTGGATAACCTCGGCTGCATTATGCTGAGCAACTAGCCTGGAGGTGTGGATATCCTTAATGAATATGGACACACCTCCGCCTTTGGTGTTCCAGTCCAGGTTACATGGCCGAAAAGTGTGGTATGAGTTATAGCCTGGTAGTGCATGGGGTGCTCTCTGAAGCCTTGCACCAGGTCTCAGTCACTGCTCAGATATCGATGTTCTCCATTTTAAGGAGTGCCTCGAGTGAGTGCATTTTGAGATTTAGACTTCTAGCTTTGAGTGGCACACCCTCAGTTTTGGCTTGCCTGTTCCTGTTACGGTGGTGAATTATTCATTTGAACCTTGCATAAAAAAGGCACTATAGGGGCGGCAAGAACCTTAGCCAGTATCCAGAATCTCAGGGGTGACAGGTGCAGGCCATCTCTGGCAAAGCATCTTGGTCTGTCGACCATGTCATCCCAGGCAGACAGATACTGGATCCCTTTAGAATGGCACCAGAAGTTTAGCCAATTGTTGAAGTCAATCATTTTGTCCTTGTACTGCAGCATCCTTCTGGGTGATGGCAGAATGCTACTCAGGGCTAGGGTCATACCTGCCTGGGCTACAAGATTGGAGAGCTCTTCCATGGCTCTTTTCATGTAGTCCAGGGAGGTACATCTCAGGTTGTTCACACCAACATGGTCAATGACAGAGTCATATTTGTACTTGTTGTGGAG
This sequence comes from Protopterus annectens, assembly GCF_019279795.1. NCBI lineage: Eukaryota > Metazoa > Chordata > Ceratodontiformes > Protopteridae > Protopterus > Protopterus annectens. The sequence goes on from NC_056746.1 coordinate 1,473,252,929, forward strand.
TGACCTGAGTGCGTTGGTTATGTGGCATATCCTGGCACTCAACAGGCAGCTGACAGTAACCTTCTCCTTGTTTAGCCTGGTGAGTGGGACATCAGTGTGCCTGACTATAGAGTCACCTATGACTAGTGTGTTGGGTGTGTTGTTTTGCCTTATTGGCTGTGGTTGAGTGTTACACTGTGTCTGTGGGCTATGTGTCATTTGGGTTGTGTTGGGGGGTTGGAGGTTGCTTGCATTTCTTCTTTGGAGGTCTCTGTTGCTTGAGCAGATTATTACTGAGAGCCTCCGCAAATGTTTTTGTATTTCTGTGTGGATTTTGGTGGTGTAGACTTAGCGAGACTATGTGATGAGTGCGGTGTGGTGCAAGTGTTTACCTTCTCCTCTTGACTGTCAAGTTCAGTCTTGATTGGAGAGAGCTTTACCTCCAGTTTGGCTAGATAAGTGCATCTCTCACAGGTTGTAGTGTTGGGTGGTAGGAGGAGAGAGTTGTCTGTGTACATGAGGCAATTTCTACATTGCCTCAATATGCCCAGATTCATCAGATAGACAGGAAAGAACACTGGGAGCTGACCCTTGGGCATGCCTGAATAAAAAACTATTTTACTCTAAATAAGTGAGAAAAGTGAGTACAAGAGCTGTTTTTCTCTAAGCAAGTGAGAAAAGTAAGTACAAAAACTGCTTTCCTCTAGTTAATGAGGAAGGTTGAGTGCTGCAGTAATTCCTAGGTTATTTAGTGCTTACAAGTTCTGAACAAGTGCTGATCACGAATAAGCAAATTCAAGTGCTAAAACTAAGAATCTGTATCTGGACTAAACTAGTTACAGGAAAGGGGGAAACAAGTGCAAATGTGGGCTTTTAAATCAGAAAGTTGAGTGAGATGGAAAAACTGCCCAAACGGCCAATAACTACAATTTCTGGGCCAGAACCACCCCTTATGTGGTAGATAGGTTACCTAGTGCTTACCACTCCCACTGATAAGCTAGAAGGCTTCCCTCCAACACAGAAAACTTGGGGGGGGGGGGCTCAGAAGTTTGCATACAGTCCTGGATACAACAAATCTGAATCTGGACTACACTAGTTACAGGAAAGGTCATTTTTTTTCTTTTTTTTAATATATATACAGAAAAGTAGCTAAAACAGCAGTAAAAACAATTCAAATGCAGTGCAAGCTAGCACACTTAGTATGAGGCAATGTTAGACCAAACAGTTTAAAAAATGCAATTAAATTAAAAATGACTAAAAACAAGTGCAGAAGGAGTCTATTAGGTAGAATGAGGTAAAGAGATGGGACTGGGGGGATTGTCCCAGATCAAATCTACAGTGGGGACGGGTAACTGCGAAAGCCTCCAAGTTTAAACAACAAGACAGGAATAGGGAGGGTGAGTATGGGAAAACCAACACCTTTGGCAGAGATCTGAAAAACTATACAGTTAAGCAAAATAACAGTGCACTACTCTGAAGTCAGCCAGCAATGATATAAAATTAGTCAAACAACAATTACCAGTACACAACTCTGAAGTGCCAGAAAAATATACTCAGCTCTGTATATCTCCAGGTAGTTTGAAGAGCACTCTGTCAGGACACAGGAAGGCTCCAGAGGGATGGGAGTATGTCCAAGTGTTGGGAGAAACTGTGCCTGTAAATGGCTATGCTAAGTATTTGACTGGGCTGAGCACCAGACAACAAAATGAAGAAGTTGTCAGTAATTACATGGACTTACTCAAAAAGTTATTAGAGCAACAGGTCTAGCATCATAATGCACTTTTCATTATTGACTCTCTGTAAGGATCCATGATTTACAAGGGCAGAGACAAAAATAAGAAGATATATCAGGAACATTCTGTCAACTTAGAGACAGGTAAGAGTTATATCGGTGTGTGTGTGTGTGTGTGTGTGTGTGTGTGTGTGTGTGTGTGTGTGTGTGTGTGTGTGTGTGTGTGCACGTGTGTGTGTGGTTGTGTTTGTGTGGGTGTGGGTGTGTGTGTTTGGTTGTACATGTGTTTAGCAGAGTGAGTGTCGTGGGTGCCTGTGCCAATATGATGCATGGCCAACCCATGGTGCTTAACGCAGGAAAGTGGTGATTTGCACTTGCAGTAATTACAGGACATTCAGAGACACTTAAATTAGCCAATCATGAGGTCTTTCCTCATTACTGGCCAACATGTCTCAGAACTGCATTTTCCACAATCAAAGAATGAATCCTTTCTTGACTGAAGCTCTTACTGCCCACTGTGGGATTTATGAATCCTAAAGTCAGTCTTTCCAATTGCCTTTTGGGCCCTGTGTGCTATTTCAGTGTACTTCATTTGAAGTTATTTTATTATAACTAATGTTGCTGTTTCCAGTTAACATGTTCTACTTTCAGATTAAGTAATTTCTTTACACTACTCAGATTTCATTAGTGCAGCTACAGCGGGACCCTTATTGTTAGTTATATGCTTGATATTATTGCTACAGTATACTTTAACTTTTCAAAAATGAGTGTCTCTTTCCATTTCAGCATTTATAATCTTTTCTGAAATCTTTGTAAATACCATATTTATCTATTATTTATTTATTGATTTTCATTTGTTTACTGAGAGTGTCTGACTGGGCCTATGATGGCCCTTTTTCAGCCGAGGCCCAGGGAGAAAAGCTCCACAAATACAAAAAATGAAGTACAAAAGGCAGTTGGAAAAAAACATACAGTATACAGAATAAAATATAAAATAAACATATACAGTATAAAATATAAGAGCTGCATAATGTGTACAGTACAGAATACATACATATTTGAGACAAGTACAGAGAATTAAGGAATGTTTAAAGTACTGGAAGTGGCATGAATGAGAATGTAGTCAAGGTAAAATAGAGTAAATAGACTTGCAGGGCAAGCTGAAAGAAAAATAAGCAAAGGAAAGGAGTGGAAGGGGCAGCTCTGCAGTTATATGGGCATACCACTTACCACCTTTACCCTTTTTACCCTTCTCTGTCAAACTTACAGGATTCCTGGATAGGTTATCACAAATAGTGCCCCCTTAATCCCTGTACTACACTGTAAACTGCTATAGTAAAGTTTTAAAGACGACCACTATTTCCAAGTTAGACATTTTGATCTAGAGTGTTTAAATATAATTCCAAGTGGTCTGTGATCTGTAATAAGTCCAAAGTATTTCCAGAAATATTTACAAATGAAAATGTTCATCTGCCTAAACAATTACACAAGCTTTATTTTTTTCATTCTGAAATGTTCTCTTTTTATTTAAAATGCAGACCTGCTTGTAAGGCAAGGACTCTTTGGCGGCTATCTTACATTTATAGGTTCATAGGTTCATAGGTAGGTACTGGGCTATCTGCCCGAAGGCATATATTAGCCAAGCCACGTTGTGTGGTATTCACCACCCCTTTAGTAGTTCCCTAGACCCTTGTACTAGCAGCTAGTACCCTTGGCCCCTATCTAGTAGTGCTGTTGGTGTGATCCCCAGTGTGAACTTTCTGTTACCCATCCACTCATCAAGGTTCCTCTTGAAGAGTGATAGTGAGGGGCTCTGTCTTATGTAGATCGGGACCCTGTTCCATAGTAAGGGAAGTCTCTGTGAAGGGAATCTATCCCTCCAGCATGTTCTATTCATTGTTGTGTTGAGGTTTATATCCCTATAGTGTGTAGCTTGAGTAGATTTGGTTTTGCTAAGATGGAGCATGTTCACCAATTCTGGGTTGGACATTGCTCTGTACATTAGACAGAGATCACCTCTGAGAAAGCGGTATGCAACAGAGGAAAGTCTTAGCTTTTTCAATCGTGCTGCATAGGGCAAATGTTTGAGGCCAGTAATCCTCTTGGTTAGGTACCTCTGTGGTCTCTCCAGCTGCTGGAGATGTCTAGCCAGGTACATTCCAATTGGTGCATTGTACTCAATAATGGGTCTGATGAGGGAAGAGTAGAGGGGACCATTACATCCTTAGATCTTGATGCGAACACTTTCGTGATCGGATGGGTCACAAAGACTCAGAGGTGCCCCAATCCTGCTGATCTTGCATTCATTTCTAAATGTTTGTGTGAGTGTGTTGGGGGTACATCAATGCTAAAACTTATTTTAGCTGAATATAAGCCCTTCTTAAGTTTTTGTATGGTCTCTTGCTGCTGGTCTCCCCAGGTGACTAGTAGATATCTTTTTATTTTTCATTATCTTTTTGAGTGTATTTTCATGGTGATAAAGTGCTCTATAAATGTTGCATTGTAGTTAGCCATACACATAAGGCTTCTTATAACTTTAGAACATAAAGGAGTGCCGTGTAGCTTTTGCTTTCACCTCGTTAGGGTCTGGTGACAGATTATCTTGCGAAAATAAAAATTCAAAAAAATTCTATGACATTGCTGTCAAAAATCGCAATTTATTTATTGCAAGTTAGTCTTAAACATATCCAGTGGCATTCTTAATGTTTCATTATGTTCACTTTCTTCTACTTCTCCATAACCTATAATATAACCACTAAAATTGCTTACATTGTTAATTCTTTGCATAACGTATTGTGTAATATGTTGAAAGATTTCATCAACCAACCTTGTCACTGATATTAGATTCGTATATCTCTTCAAGTCTCTGTGGGAATGAGACAGCTGTTACGCATCTTCTTCTTGGATGGAGTTCAAGTAGTTTACTAGTAGATCTCTGAAACAATGTACTGAATATATCAATGCCACAGCATTTAGGTTCTGGTGGTATTAATATTGGCGAAACCCAATGTACATTCCTTGTCTACTTTTGTAAATGGAAATACATATTCTGCTGGAGATACTTTAAGATCTATAGGTAGCTTGATTTGGTACTTAATTACATTTCCATTACATTTCAATAAGCCACTATTCAGTAGTTTCTTTAATATGTACCCTCTCTGATCATTTTTCAGATATACTGTTTAATATCTACAATACTTTTGGTGAAGTACTTGGAGTACCTCAGAAAGATTGTCCTTATGTCTTTAGCACACTAAAAAGAGCTACTCACTTTCACTCTCCATTTTACTTTTGCTATAACGCATTTTATTTGGATTTGATTTGTTGATTTGTATACATGAACTCACTTATGTCACTTCCTCACTCTTAGATCTTATTGCTGTCTCTTTCAGACATTATTATATTTACTAAAGGTTCTTTTTCTCAGTGTTTCTATCTGTCATGTTTGTGTTTTACTTTTAGTTTACTCATGCTGACATATTTACTTAAGAGAAAAGTTCTTAGATCATCATTTGTTGTGTCACTGTCTTCTCTCTTTACTTTGTTACCATTACAATATACTCGTTATATTTAATCTGCTTGTCTTGCTGCTTTGATTGTTTTCATTTGCATCTTAATCTGTTTTCTTTATGTAATGGCTTATCAATACTTTTGTCAGTACATACTTTCGCAAAATGTTTGTGGTTCTTTCATTTTAGACTTTACCAAATGCGGGCATTGAACTCAGTGGGGATCTTGACCACCACAACATCTCTGCCCTGAGTTCTACAGTTTTTTAGAGATAGTTGCTTTGATACATTCTTTTTATTTCTGCTTGCTACATTTCATTTTGCATCTCTTTATAACCATGTTTACTTTTAACTACTATTTTATTAAAGATTACATGCTTTATGTTTGTAACCCACCTATATTGATTAAAATGTGCAGCACTAAGATAAAATGTTTGATTATTCAGCACAGAAAAAGTTTGAATTGTGCTTGATCTGAATGGAATTTTTTTAATGATTCATTGCTACCTGCACTAAAAGAGATCAGAGACATTTACAGATATTGTATGCAGAAATGGGTGGCCATGTGTTTACCAGAATAATGAAATGATAGTGATGTACTTACAGAAAAGGGCAGATTAAGATCTGGAACAACATACACACATGCTTATTACATTTTAAAACTAAACAGCATTACCTGGCTGCTATTGAATTTGTTACCAATATATACCTCATAAAGTCATACACAGTATATGATTTCCATCAGTTTTCTATTATCCCTGGTCTAGACACATAATTAATGCACAGCAAATGAAAATCCTGACATATGAAACCAACAGCACAATAATAAATAGTATGCCATAAATGGATCTTGTAATTTAGAAGTTAGAATAAAATTGCTCCCTTAAATCATGTATGATCTCAAGATAGAAATGGTGCCTTGTTGAAAGTAACAAATTGGCTGACAGACAAGTACTGCATTTTATATCTGATTGACTGTACTGGTTCCTTACCTAACTCAGATATCTGATAGTACAAGACCTGCTAATCTGTCTACCCCACCCCCCAAAAAACAAACAAAAAAAAAAAAAAACATAAAATTTGGGTATCCATAAACAGTCTGCTAAAACCAGACAAATCAACACAACGAATTCCCTTTACCTCAGAAACTAGCACCATCATTGGAAGTAAATTCATTAAATACTTCACAAATGTAGCTAAATCACTAATTAATCCAAATGACATAGCTGAGCAGAATACTGAATATCACTCAAAACATATCAAATCTTCAGTCTCTCTTAAACCATCCACAATAGCCTCTATACAAAATACCTTCTCAGACTCAAGCATATCACAATTGCCACCAACAACCTCTTTGCTGAATATCTGAAAATAGCTGCAATTGTATTATCCATATCTGCCTCTATACTTATCAACAGATCCATTTCAGAATTCCACACTCCCTCAGTCTGGGAACAATTGTATTTACTGCCACGAAGGGAGGCAAATCAATTGACATTTCAAACTATAGCACCATTGCCATCATCCCTTCATTATAAAAAAATGAAAAAAAGAGTTAATTCTCAGCTACTCTGCAATTTTACTCAGAACATTCTACTGCTATAACAAAAGTCTCTGACCCAGCCATAGTATTGAAACTGCCCTATGGCTATTGCCAGTACCATTCATACCAATGAGGATAAGCTAGTCTCATCTGTGTTCCTAGACCTGCTCAAGGCATATGACACAGAAACTGCTGAAATGGTACTGAACAATCTCACTGATGTGGGAATATCGGAATATCTGGTTTAAAAGCTATGTATCTTGCAGACAGAACACAGTGTGTAAATGGGAAGACGCCATGTTCCCCTGTCTATTACTAAGTATTGGTGCTCCAGTCTGATATTTAGTATCTTCATCAGTGACCTACTTCTGCATCTAACATGTCATCATTTACTAATGAATGAGTTATTATTTCCTCTGCCCATACCATGACCAATTTTCAGCATATCTTACAAGAAGAATTCACATGTACTTAAACATACCTACAACATTCTCAGCTCTTGCTAAATGTTAACAAAACAAAACTAATGGTTTTGCCTATACACCATACATATTAGAAAAAGTAATTTCATCATTAGTTCAACTAACAACACCAAAAGAAACTAAGGTTTCTGTACAGAGCTAACCCCTTTCTGACAGAAGTCGGTCATAAGAGCACTGCATCTAGCTACCTACTTAATGCAGCATTTATCATTACTAACTTCCATTCTTCACAATTGTCTAAGCCAAAATAAAGTTATATTAAGTAGTTACATTTACTGTTAGCCTCCACAACTTGGACAGCACTGCAGTAACATTCAACTAATACAATGGCTCAAACTATGTTTCTAATGGGTTCCTATTACCTGATCAAACATTTAGGTTAGCGAATACCTAAATGTTGATCTGGTAATAGCGAAAGCAAAAAAACGTGAATGGCCAATTGAATGCAGGGAGAGAATTCCCTTGGCCGTTATGTGGATTTTGCCCCTTTCCCCACTGTAGAGCAATCTCAGAGTTGATATATTTAGTTAGGGGTATGGGGGCACAGACCCCCACATCTGGGGGTGTTTGAGACAAAGGCCCCCACTTCATTTTGGTTTAATTTCTTTTTTTTTTTTGCGGCCGAGGGAATTCAATCCCTACATTAAATCAGCCATTTGTTGTTTTAATTTTCTGATATTACCAGTTCAAGATTTAGGTATTCGCTAACCTAAATGTTCGATCGGGTAATATAGATGCTATTTAACTCCATTTTGCACAGTTGCAAACCACATACAAGATCCTTTACCAACCAGAGAATTTTTAATCCATCTCACCCCTCCTATAATGATACTCACAAGGCAGAAAACCACTTGCAAAGGACAAAGATATTTCCTGGACAACTAAATCCCAGAGGTCCTCTGGTAATGCATCTTGGTATCCTTCTAAATTATGGAACAGAATGTCCCTAGTCCACACACTACTCAGTAATTCAAACATGTAATTCAAAACTAAAATTACAGCTCCAAAATTTATGACATTGGCTATGCTCTAGCCATGCTGGAGACTGTCTACCTTCTTTTCCTACTTATGTACATTTTTTTTCTTTTCTAGTACTTAGTTCGCAATACATACACTCTTACCCCCAACAAGTAATAACCTTTCTACACTTACCATTTCATTTATATCTATAGCCCTATCAACTCATTTTCCCTATCTAATCTATCTTCCCTCAAAACGTAATTTCACAATCTTGACAGATACCTAATATCAAAATGTATGTAATGCACCACTTATATATCAGAATTGATAGGTTTTGCAACATGTTTACCAATAATACTGTTTACTACTGTTATTCATTGTTCATTCTCATACCATACAATTGGTATAATCAGCCATATTCATGTGTGTATTGTTGCTTGGCTTTCATTTTGGAGCTTTTTTCTTTGGACCTCCACTGGAAACAGGTTTTACTTCTTGGTTAACAAAACTAAATGCATAAATAAATAAACAAATAAATAATTATTTTCAAGTATTGTGCATTTTGGCCTTTTGCCATTTATGTTGTATGTGCTGCTTGCTATTAATATCAACATGTTTAGCATTTACATATATTTCTGAGGATATCTGTTGACAGGCTGAAAGATGATTTTTTTTAACTTTATCATATTTATTGTTGCACATATAACAAGCAAATTCAGCATTACCATTTATCAAAGATATTTTCACATATAATTTTCATTCCATATATTTGCCAGAGTACATGTAACAGAAATATTCAGGCTTTGCATCTTATTACAAAATAACATTTCCTTGTATTTTTTCTACTCATTTCCATCTCATGCATAACCATAATGCTCCCTTCCCCATAATTTGAGTTGCTTTCTGAAAAGTTCCTACCTTACACATCTAATGTATTAAGCACTATATGCAGAAATCTGGGTACTTCACTCACATATATAGAACCTATAGTTCTATAACTATCATTGTACAATGACCTGCCATTAACATTCCAAAACATGCAAGCTGATTGGTCAGCCCAACCAGCGTGCCCATTGTAAATCAAGCATATACCAATGGAAAAAAAGTCTGGATGCCCAGACTTTCTTCCATTTATATATGCTATTAAAATTTTACTTTTCTTTCATTTTTTTATTTTAAGAAATGAACTTAAAAAATGGAGACTTAAAAACAAACAAGAGAGATGGGACTGAGACAAATACAAGGATAATCAAGTATGTTATACAAAACTAGAAAAACATACCTGATTATCCTTATATTTTCTCTGTTTAACCCTCCTGTTCATTTGAAATCTCTGGATTTTATTGTTTTAATTAAAAATAAATAAATAAATAATAAAAAAAGCAATGCTGATCTTCCTTTTTCTGTTGCTTTATACAGCAATGAAGTAAGTATTGAATGCAAGTCCCACACACATGTACAGTATATTATTAAAGCCCCAGGATACTAGGGAAAATGCAGAACAGCACCTCTGTTATACAAGGACATTATTTAAGAAAAGTAATAATGTCATTGTATAATAACAATAACCAAGGGCTCACATGGATAATGCTGGATTTACACATGGTTGGCATGGGTTGGTCACAATGGTGCAAAACTCAAAGCTGGATCTTCCCATATACCCAGGTCCTTAAATAAATCTACAGTTTCAATCAACATGTGCTGTATTAAATATTCACCTTTGAATTTATGTTGCCCAAATCTCATATGCTTAGTTTTGATGTATTTATCAGCATATTATTCTCATGTCCAAATGGTCAATTTAGTTAAGTTATTTTGCAGACATACCCTATCTGTAACATATGTAATCAATTTACCAAATTTCATTTTATCTGCATACAGACTGTAGTACACCTCAGATGAAAATGATAGATCTTAAAGACAGAATCTAAACATGTATGGGTAGAGGATAGAGCCCTCTGGGACACCCTGACTGTAACCCTGAATTTCACCTTTTAATTGATATATGATACTTGTCATGCCCAGTTGTAAGCCATGCAGGTATCCATCTTATCAAAAGTGCATCAATATCTAGTTGTAATCTGTTGGTCAGTGTTTTGTGCATGACCCTGCCAAATGCTGAAGTTAAAGCTATATAAATTATATCACAGCTCAATTTTCATTTATAACTGCTTTTATATTGTTATAGAACATTATGTTATAGGTGGTAATATATCTATTTTCAACATTTGCATGATGATATGTGATTTCAAACACCAACCTTTCCAGTTTTGACAATAACTTATCCAATATTACCTTCTCCATTTTTCCACAACATGAAAATAAACTTCAGGGTTTGTCCTGCTCCCACTTTCCCTTAAAGACAGTTTTAAGAAGTGCATGTCGCCAAGCTCAAAGAATCTCCTTCATATTTATACAGTCTAGTAAATAGTAGATATAACAGTACTTTAAGTTCTTGTTGAAGTGTTCTCAGGTTAGTATTACTAATTCTGTCACTTCCCAGTGCTTGGTTTGGATCCAGTTTGCATTTTTTTTTTAAATAATCTAATTTGATTTTACTATCTGAGGTTACCTGGATGTCACTAGGACAATTTATCTCCCGCTTAGTTGAGCCAAATGGCTTTGCATAAGATTTTGTAAATATATCTATAATCTGTTATATTTGAAAATAAATTTTATGATCTCCTCACAGCTGATCCATTTATATGTCTTTAATTCTTTGACATCTTATGTAGCTATAAAATGGTTTTCCATTATGCTCAATATTTTATATAATTTTTCTTCAAATTTTTCTTGATCTTGCCTCACACTTTGTTTAATTTGTCTGTCCAGCTTGTTTCCATTTTCAAATTTATAGTTCAGCTTTTTTTTTTCATTTCTTATATTTCTTGTCTCTTTCACTCTTTCTTCTTAATCAAGTTTTTTCTATTTCTTATCTCTCTCTCTCTCTCTCTCTCTTTAGTCAAGTACCTTGTTCTTACAAAAATATATCCTCATGAAGCTGTGTGCTTACATCCTGATGTTAAGCATTTTTTTATTTTTATTTTTTTATTTTACATTCAAATACATTATCTTTCAACACTTTTCACATTCCTTCGGCAGTTTTATTACTAAACACATCACTCCAATTAGTTTTACATAATTATCTAGCAACAAATTAACCTTTATAATCACATGATGAGAGCACATCTATGGTTGCAAAACATGACATGAAATAACAGTAACGTCTTAGGAACACAAGCAATTTTTTGTATGTTCCATTCTCTGGTAGGCATTTTTACAATATTAAGTTGCTCTTGGGCATACATTGTATATAATTTCCTTTCTAATGCTATTGAGTTAATATCATTCCACTGTGTTTCTGGTAAATTTAAGTACCCAACCACTATTATTCTTCCCTCCAGTTTCATGCAAGAAATTTATGAATTCCTCTAGGTCATCAGGATTTGACTTTGGTGGCCTATACACTCCAACAATTGTTTTATGTTCAAGGGTTGTCTTTATTGCCACAGTTGCACAGTCTATAGTATTGGTGTTATCATAGAACAAGTAATAATACAGGTCTCATAGCTATCTTTTTTTAAATATATTTTTTAACTTTTAAAAACTAAAATTGTACAGAGGCAAATAATCACAGAAAGAAAGGAAAAAAATATTTATAGAAGCCCACAACAAAATTTAGAATAGTAAACAAAGCTATTAATATTTTCCTAATGAATCATTTAGTTTTTGCCAGAATTTACTTTGATGTGTAACATTAGATGTTTTCATTTTTAAAGTTGACAATTCTTTCTTACAAATATACTTAGCCAAAAAATAAATTCAGTGAAAGGTAAAGCAGCTTTACTTTTTCAATTTTTAGTAACCATTTTACTTGCTATGGTTAAGATAGACCAAAGGAGAGAAACCTGTGAACTAGGGATAAAAGCTGGTATTGGAGCACTGAGCAAAATTAGTGAGTTGGATACAATATATTTATCCAACCACAAAGCTTGAGAGAAATCTGCAAATTCATTCCAGAAAGGTGAAACTATTTGGCACTCCAACATCATATCCATCCAATCTACAACTGAGTAATCTTTACATCTCCAGCACTTAATTTCCTCAGTTTTATAAACTAATTCAATTTTGTTAGGGGTTAAAAATATTCTATGAAGAAATTCCAACTATAAAGTTTCCAGATGAGGGAAGATGTAGTTTTCCAATTAGACTTTAGGTCTATTTTTTATCATTAACAGAGAACTCACTCCCATTTATCTTCGAAGAATAACTCCAAAAAATGAAATTATGGTTGCAAACTCTACTCTTAATATCTTATATGTTATTGATAAATATGCTTTGTTTTTATATAGGTTATTATTAATGTTAAATAGAAATTCTAAGATTTTAGGTATATGTTTTTCCTGATAATCTATAAATATTTTATTTTGTCACTTACATAGTTACTACAACTTTGGTTATTCAGTGAAATATGTTTTTCTAAGGAGTATTTTGCAAGAAGAAGATCAGTAGTGTACAATTTATTTCCATTTAAGAATTGATGCCAGAATAATACATTTCCTTAAATTCTAACATTTTAGTTATATTGAATCTCTCTAAATACTCACATGTATTAGGCATAGAAAATAATAGAAAAAGCAATACTTTAACTATTTAATTGGAATTTATAAATGTTTTAAAGGTGCACATAATATAATCTAAAATAGGATAGCTATTACAATCTTCTTATCATTTTTACAATAATGTTTTAAGATCCAGTAAAATCTATTTAGTCCAAATATAATATGAGGGGTTAAATATGTTCATTATTTCAAATTATGCGTTCATGTATATGTTTCTAATTAGATTGACAAGCAGAGTTTAACCATAATGATATTATGATTAGACTAGTAGATTTTGCATATAGTGCAATATTTGGGAAAGCCACACCAGTATCCTCCCTACCCTTGGTATGCCAATGAAAGGATGTTCTTGGTTTACTAGGAAACCATAAAAATGTAATAAGAATAGAATTTAATTTACTGAAAATTTTCTCAGTGGAAAGAAAAAGTAGTGGTGCTGCGGTAGTGCTGTCGCCTCACAGCAAGACGTTGTCCACTACCAAAACATTAGCAGACTGGAGTTCCACTGTGGCGACCCCTAGCCGGGATAAACTGAAAGACACAACAACAACATAAAGAATACATTTTTGATAAAATAATCATTTTTATCAAAGTAAGCCAATATTCCATTGTAAAAAAAAAATAAATTTTTAATTAATTTATTTACTATATTAAATTGTTACAATTTATTACAATTGATTCGTTTACTGATGATGTAACAACTCCAACATAATCAATTTCTGTATTATCCCAATTGAATAATTTAAAGCCCTTCAGATATTTAGGAATTGTTTTATTTATTAACTAAGTTTTTGTTTTATTATTATTAAATTTTAAACCTTAAACTTTTTCAAAATAGTTTATAAATGCAATTATTTGTTGTAGTGATATTTCAATAACACCAGTGGTTATCAAAATATCATTTAAAAATAGCTAGATTTTGCAACTCAAATCATTATCCATTAAAAACTTTTAATTTTATCACCAGAGCTAATATAACTTTCAAAAGGTTCAATGGCTAAAGCAAACAGTAAAGCGGACAAGAAGCATCCTTATTTTGTACTCACTAAGGTTTTAAAGGAGCTTGATAAAAAAGAGATAATTCTTACAAATGAAAAACAGTTATTATAAAGGTATATAATAAGAGCTATAAATGTTTTAGAAAAGTTATATTCTCTAAATATTTTAAATAAATAGAGCCAACTAATAGAATGAAAAGTTCTATTTAACCTAAGCTTATTATTGACAATTCTTTCTTATTTTTATTGGCTATACCAATTAAGATATTTAGTGTTCTTTCCTATATAAAATAAATCTAGTCTGGTCCTCATTTATTATGTTTGGCAAAATATGTTTCAATCCTTTAGCAATAATAGACATTAACAGTTTATATTCAACATTAAGTAAAGATCTAGGTCTACAAGAAAAACAGAGGTTAGAATCATTATCATATTAAGAATGGGAGAAACAAGAACATAATGCCCAGATGGAGGGATAACTAAAGATGTTTTGACTTTTTCAAATACTTTCAGTAAAAGACATATAATATTAACAGGCATTAATTTATACAATTCTGGAATCAACCCATCAAGTCCTGGTGCCTTATTTTTTAAATATTGCTAATTTGATCTTTTAGATTCTTCAATGAGGAATATTTATCAATATTGCTTTCTTGTTGTTGTTCTTTGGTTAATTTATGTTGTATGTTAATTTTTCAGAACATTATCTGTGGTGCCACTATTTTCTAAGGGTATTATATTATTATTAATACGTTTGTAATGATATCTAAAGCATTCTAATATATATTTTAAGTCAATTACTTCAACTTCCCTGTTTTTAAATTGTATTTCTTTGATATGGTTAGTACTTACTTTCTTCTTGGATATGAAAGCTAATATATGTAAGCTTTTTGGATTTATTGAATATAAGTGCAATTTCCATTTTTCTAATTGTATTGACATTATATGATGTAGGGTGTCTAGGTAGTTTGATTTAATATTTTAATTCTGAATTTACAGTCTTATCATTGGGTTTCATATTTAATTTTAATTTGTCTATGTTCGATTGTAAAGTCTTTATTTTTTTATTCCAATCCCTTCTTTTGCATAAATACCAACTCTTAATTCTTCCATATAAATACACTTTTAATGCATCCCATAAAATAATTTCTAACACTTCACCATTATCAGTATTGAAAAGCCTCTAAGCACTTGGAAAAAGCCCACAAAGACCTCTGGATGCAGTATAAATGTTTAATAGTCACTCCACTTCATAGAAAATAAAAACTCTTAAAAATAGCCCTTCGGCTCACAGTACACCTTCACCATTATCATTTATTTCAATAAATAGGTTTAATGATTTTAAGAGCCAATCCTTAAAATCTTTTAACTGTGTTATATAAGCAGGAATTCTTTGGTTATAAATTTAATTATTGGACTTTAAGGTTATAGTAAATTGTATAACAGATCAGATAAAGGACAAGATGTTATTAGTACTTCTCCACTTTAAGAATATAATCCACCTGAAATGAAAATGTTATCAATATTAGTTTGGGTGCCAAATCTGAATGAATAGTTTGTATAGTTCAAGGATTTTGTAGATTTCAAATCATACATGTTGTGCATATTTAAATCAGAAACAGCATGTTTTAAGTGTTTAGCTGTTGACTTTAACTTTGGTGCTCGTTTATTAGCAATATCTTTATAAGACAATATACAGTTAAAATCCTCTATAAATATTAATTCACCTTTAGTATGTAAAGTGATAATGTCTAGTATTTTTTAACAACTCTTACTGCAATTCCAGTCATTCAATATGTATTTACAAATGTGTAAAATTGTTTATTAATCTCTACTACTATTAAAGTCAGCATTCTATTTTTATCAGAGTAGGAATTAATGATTTTAGGTTTAGGTCATGAGTTTTTCCAAAGAATCAGTGTGTCTCTCCTTTTTGATTTGAAATATTAACCCATTAATACTGTATAGTCTTTCAACAATATTCTATCAAAATCTTTATTTAGTATATGTGTTTCTTGTCGGAAAATTATGTGAGCTTTGCATAAATATTTGTTTAAATTGCTTATTTTTAAAGGACTATTAATGCCATTAATATTTAATGAAAGACAATTATACATAGACATGTAAGAAAGAAAAAGACATCATCAAATCTGGAAGACAATGGCTTTGCAAAAAAGAAACAAAACCAGTTACTTATGAATATTGCTGTGTAGAAAATATGTAAGATTAGTATTAAACATTTAAATTCAAAAACATTTAAACCATCAGTCATGGAAATGAACAGTCCTAGTTGGAAGAAGAAATCACCCAAACCACTCACTAACTTATCCATATCAATACCAAGAGAAAAAAAGAAACTAAGCATATGCTACTACTTCTAAATGAACTATAGTAATTTATAAGTAATAAATAAATGCACACTCATATAAAAGCCTATCTAGCACTATAAATCAGTAATCATATGAAGTTTAAACTGTGTTATGACAATAGTAACTCAGCCATTATACACATATGAATGAAAGAAAATAATTTCTAATGGATTATATAGTTGAGATGGTTCATTAATTCTTTGCATCTGATGAAGTCTTAGCAACTTAGATGAAAACGCTGTGTGTGGAATTGTGTTTATGTGTTTGAATTGACTATTAAACCAGCTTTGGAATTCTATCATTGAGACTACTATTTTCCTTCATCTGTGGTACTTATTTTTTGTTGGTTTAAGATGAAATGTTGCTATTTTTAAGTGTGCTTTATGATTTTAAACTGGATTTATAAATCAAAGCTTTACACAGTGTACTGTAATTATTCTACTTGAGGTTTCCTTTTTTTCCCATGTGTGTTGTCACTCCTTTGGCATTTTGATTGTGGCCTAAATGTTCACTTACCAGCTTATATACCTTATTTTCAAATTTCAATCTATTAGTAATGCAAGATATAAATAAATACACTGGTGTGAGGTGTGCCATAACTATTACAACTACCCAAAATGCAGGATAGCTCTTCAGTCTTGTTTACTGGCCTGCTTGATCCCCATTGACTACAAACAACAATGACATAGTGTCTTTATTATTCACAAACAGCATTGGCAGCATTACTCCCTCATTCCCTGGTTTGTGTTTCTATTCAGCAGTTGTGAACAACACTGGTAGTACTTATTCCCACATTGATTCACCAGTTAGGTCCTCAGAATATGTAAGCAGACAAAGAAGAGTTCCTCTTTCCCCACATTATACAATGATAGAATCCATTTAAAATTCACCTAAAATGATATTGTCCAGTTATAAGACATAAATGATTTTATGATAATACACATTCTCATCTAATTATCACCATATAATTAAGCAGTATATCCAAGGTAGTTATATGTAGTTCTATTTGAGAAATATATTAATTTTAATGTAAGTTATTGTAACTATACTTGAAAAACAAGAAAAAACTGGCCAATTTATATGTGAAATAATTATTTGGTGCAAAGGAAATACAGCAACACACTGTACTCTGTTAAGGTAATAGAAAGCACCTCTGCAGTGACTAGGAACATTTTCAAATTAAAAATACTAGTGCAGGTATAACATTATTCAGCTTGTTTAGATTAATTTCACTGATTTACTTCCTGCTTTATATCAGGTCAAATTTTGAGCTTCTGTGTCTTGTTCCTGAAGTATTTGAACAGTGAGCCTCTCTGTCAGGTAAGTTTAAGCTATATTAAACATGTTTGCTTTTAAACAATTTTAGTTTAAGCAGGAAAGAAGCAGATGAATGCCTCAAATGTTAAAAAAAAAGCTCACAATCACCTTGTCCATCTCATAATAAGAAATAACCATCAAGTTAAACTAACAGACTAAAAAACTGAATAAAGGAAATTTCTGTTAAAACAGTATAGCTAAATAGCTATAACAATGTTCCCTAAAGCAGATCAGGAGCACTCCATACCCCTTCCCAAATAATTAGAAAAATATAATACATATTACTTGAATGTCTGCAAAAAAATGAAATTTAAAAGAATATTTAATATATGCATCTTTGTAACAATAGAACATAGCAGTAATTAAATGAATGAAAATGAAAATGAAGAGGACTGCTCTGTATAAACTACCTTAAACAATGTTTCCCTTTCCTTTCATTTGAGGGGAGATAACTGTAGCAGCAAAGTTAAACAGGAAACATATATATCTCTATACAACCCTCTGCATGTGGCTATATGTATATATATATATATATATATATATATATATATATATATATATATATATATATATATACCCGTACAGATCAAAACATATTGTTATATAAAACATTTAAAATAATAAGTATATAAACAACAAAACAACAAATATATTGTTGAGACAAGAAAAGAAAAAAACATTTACCTTATATTTTGGTTATTATGATGCAGTTAAGATTGATAATAAGAAATCACCAGATTAGTTAATTTCTTTTATTTTATTTATGCTTTCTTCTTTAAAACTCTAGCCATTTTTGCTTGCATATCTTTTTAAACTAGCAATAGACCAATCCGTATTTTTAGGTTTATCCAATAATTTCTTCTTCTGTGTATATTCTAAGGCTTCTTCAAATGTATTAAAGATTTTCTGTGCATCTGGTAAAAATATTTTAATTTTAGCAGGGAAAATCAGTTGGGATTTTATATCCAGTTTCTTGAAGTTTTTTTTTTTTTTTATAAATGGAACAGCTTATTTTCTTTTGGTCATAACAGAAGAGGGGCAATCATTATCGAATCTGATGACACTATCTTTTAATTTATCTGGAAAATTAGACCAGGCCGACTGCAATATTAAGTCTGTATCTTGACTAGAGAAGAACATAACAATTATAGATCTGGATATAGGCGGATTTTTTTCATTGAAGATGTTGAAAGGGACCTATGAGCTCTTTCAATACCAAAGGAGAGAACCTCTGGCAGATTAAGAGCGTTAGACAACCAATTATTCAAAAAGTGTAACATATTGTCCCTTTCTTCTTTCTCTGTGATTCCATAAATTCTGGTATTGTTCCTTATAGATCTGAACAATATGAAAATAATGCCAGCAATAGAAGGGACTGATACAAATAGCTTTATTAAGCTGAATACTAGACCGGTTTCAGCACATGGCTTTCATCAGTTGATTAATACACTTTGAAGAAAAAGCCCTGCCATAAATACCTCAACAATGATGACATCATTTCCTGTCATAAGAAATATATATGGTTAATACATAAATACACATATATATATATATATATATATTTGTACAAAGTTTAAATAGCATGTGTATGAGAAAAAAATATATGTTTTATCAATTGAACAAATCAGGCATAAACATTTAACCTAAAAAAAAACAATATTTATAATTTATCATTGAGTCCAGGGGAAAACAAACCTCCTAGTTTCACTATCCATTTTCTTTCTTTATTGTTAAGAATTTCATCCCATCCAGTTTTGAAAGCACGATTACCTGTAATGTTGTCTATGATAGTAAAAGTAAATTTAGCAGTGGGATGATTCAATGAGTGTCTATATAGGGCATTGGTGATCCTGGCATTCCTGATATCCCCCAGGTGTTCAGATATTCTAATTCTGAATTGTCTAGATTTCTGCCCTACATAAAAAGCTTGACAGGTGCATGTTGCAAGATAGACAATCCAGTCTGAGGTACAATTACCAAAACAACCAATATCATATAGATGTCCCGTATTCTTACTAGTGAATGTTTTGATTTTGAATATGTAGCTGCAAAAACTGCAGTGTCCACAGGGGTAAGTTCCAACCAGTTTTTCACCCGTTAGTGTCCTCTGGGATAGAGTGTCATCCCTAGAAGTTGTTTTCTTGTAATGGGAGAAATGTGATGCTAATGTTTTGCCCTTTCTATAAGAGAATGAACATCTGTCCCCCAAATAATCCTCTAAAACAGAGTGAGACTTTAGTACATTCCAATGTTTGTCTATGATGTCCAGAAGGTGCTTGGTATTTCTGCCATAGGTTGTAACAAATCTACAGGTAACATAGTTGGTCTGTCTATGATGTTCTTTGTATTCCAGTAATGTATCCCTGGTAAAGTTTTTACTCCATTGCATGGCAGAATGAATAGTATGTCCGGAATAACCTCTAATAAGAAACCTGTTGGCTAAATCATCATGATGTTATTTCAGATCTTGTTCAGAAGAACATATCCTTTTTATCCGCAAAAACTGGGATTTAGGGATGTTATTAATAGTATGCTTGGGATGTAGACTGTTGGCATGGAGCAAGGTATTGTATTCTGGAAATTTGCGAAATACAGAAGATTTGAGGGTGTTATCAGGTAGACGCTGTAAAAAGACATCCAAAAAGTGTATTTCATTATGATGGTAATCAATCGTAAATTTGACACCCCATATATTTCCATTAAGATGTTCCACAAATTCCTGTAAATAATCTGAATCACCTTTCCAAACCAGCCAACAGTCATCCAAGTACCTTCTCCAGATGTCAATTTCAGGTATGTATATGTTGTGTAACTCATCATAAATTATATGTTCCTCTGGTTCCCTATCAGAAGCCTGAAACACTATAAGCCTGAAAATCAAAATCCCGAAAACCCAAAATCCTGAAACTCAAAATCCTGAAAACACAAAATGGACATACTGACGTCATTGTGGCTTTGCTATTGTTAGCCCTGTGGTGTTAGGTCATGCGTTGGGTTCAGGTAAGTGTGTGGTTGGTTTTATGTTAGGGTTAGGGGCGGTTTAAGTGAGTTAGGATTAGGGCGCAGGTTAGGCATGTATGCAATAGTGAAAAATATTGGGGTTAGGGGCAGTTTAAGTGAGTTAGGGGTCAGGTGAGTGTGCGATAGTGATGGACCTTAGGGTTAGGGTTAGGGTCAGGGTCAGTTGGTAGATATTAGTGTCTTTATAGCGACATATTAGCATTATTTGTGTTTTCAGGATTTTGAGTTTCAGGATTTTGGGTTTTCGGGATTTTGAATTTTCAGGCTTTAGTTTTCAGGATTTTTATTTTCAGGCTTATAGTGTTTCAGGCTTCTGATAGGGAACAGTTCCTCTACATATCCCATGTACAGGTCAACATAAATAGGTGCAAATGAAGCACCCATTGCCGTGCCCTGTATTTGCCAATAACAATCCTGTTTGAAATAGAAAACATTATTTGTGAGGATATGCTCAGCCATACAAATCAATAGTGTATTGAATCCAAGGGAATAAATGTTTGCTTTGTTTAACCAAAAATCCAATGCTGCTAATCCAGCCCAGTGTGGAATATTGGTATAAAGAGACTTAACGTCTAGAGTGCACATTAGCCAATGTGGCTCTAATTGTGAATCAGAAACAATTTGCAAAAATTCTGCGGTGTCTTGGAGTCTAGCTCTGACGAGTGCCAAAAGGGGTTTGAGTTTTTCAGTTAGAAAAGCAGATAGGGGTTCAGTAAGTGATCCAATCCCAGATACAATGGGTATACCTGGCGGATGATGGAGAGATTTGTGAATTTTGGGTAGCAAATATAGATACTGTTTTGCAGGATCTTTAACCATCAAGTGTAATTTGATCTTATCAGAAATGATGCCAGCCTCCACAGCCTCCTGTAAAAAGTCATCTATTTCCCTTTTGAAATTGGGTGTTGGATCTGTGGTCATGTTCATGTAGTGATGAGGGTTAGACAACTGTCTATTTCCCTCCTCCCAATAATAATCGGAATCCATGACTACAACCGCACCACCCTTATCAGCAGAAAGAATGACTATATTAGTATTATTTCTAAGGTGTGTTAAGGCTAGTTGTTCGGCTCTCGATAAGTTATGTTTGATGGTATTCTCTGATCCCAAATGAAAGTGTAAATCTTTGATAACTGCCTGTTGAAAAATAGCTACATGTTTGTCCATAGGTGGATTAAAGGTTGACCAATGAAATCGGAATTCAGAAGATCTTTGAGAAGGATCTGATTGATCCTGTTGTCTGAAAAACAAGTTGAGATTAATTTTTCTACAAAATGCCATAATATCTGATACTAAAGAACTCTCATCAACAAAGAAGCCAGGTATGAATCCAAGACCTTTATTAAGCAATGCATATTCATCTGGTGTTAAAACATATTTGGAAATGTTAAGAACATTATTACTGTGTGAATCTAATTCACTACTGACAAGAATAGATCTTCTAAACTTTTGACCCCTGTGTTTTCTGCCTCCCCTGTGTTTTCTACCCCTAAAGGGTCATCTGATATATGTCCCCTCTTGGAATTTGGTGAATCCCCAGTACCAATGGACTCCGTGTCTGTAGTAGAGGACTCCTCACCTGAAGTTGTGTTAATGAAAACAGCCTTTTTTTAATATAGACCTAGGTCTCTTTTTACAAACATATGTAGGATTCTTGGTACCCTGGGCAAATCTTACCCCCTTATGCGACTCAAACTGTCTTCCTCTATCATAGTCCTCCCTGTCTCTTGAAAGTTTATCAATTTTTTTAGCTTCAAGATTATTCTCAAGAGTCAAAAGTTCCTTAGATAGTTTGCTCAGGCTGTCTTTGAAGTTGGTATGGTCTTCAAATTCTTTAAAATCATTACAAATTTTTTCAACTTCCAAAATATTGGTCTGAACTGTTCTATCTTAGAAAGATGCCAATATGTTCACAAATGACATAGATTCTTGTTGCTGTGCTGACTGCCAATCTTTTACTAAAATGTCATATGGGGTTCCAACCAATGGTTGAATCTTAGACCTGAGCCCCCTAGGGGATATTTTTTGCTTTTGGTAAGCTCTGAACAGTTTTAAATGCCAAATATTTGTCCTCAATGTTTTAATTTTCTTGCCCAACTGACTAAACAAGAAGAAGCAACCATCAACTGGATCTGATATTGGACCCGCAGCAAGGTCCACAGACTTAGTACCAATGCCAAAAACCTGAATATCATCTTTATCCGCACATAGGCCAGAAGGTAACTTCTGTAGATCCATGACAATAAGTTGCCTAGAAGAAATAATTGTTGTCAGATAACCAAAATCAATCAACAATACAGCCCTGGCAAAAATAAGTAAGAAACCTATGAGCTATCCCAAAAGATATAAATATATATCAGTTTGAGTGGGATAAGGATGAAGATATAAAACCCCTACTTCAAAAAATGAAGTTATGTATTTGTACTCCAAAAATATAAAGCAACAATTAGACAATCTACCAAAGTGGCTTGGACCCTAGTCATTATACAACTTAGAGCAATAGTTCTTAAATGCAGTCAAAATAAAAAATAAAATACTTCAATTTTGTCTATCCTGCATATAACTGATTATACTAGTATGAACCAAAACGCTGATCCAGGAAAATATCCTTGGGTACCTAGGGACTATGAACCATCGTAATATGTGTAAATACAGATTGACCAAGATATAAATAAAATACAGAACTAGCACAATCAAAGCTCTGTAAACAAGTTATTAAGGAACACTTGCATCGAAGAATCCTACTAAAGAACAAGAGTTGTTAAGATAACTGACCAAATGTGCAAGTCCTATAGTTGTTTTGCAAAATATGCACTAGTATATACATTACAAAAGACTAGACATTTGCCTGAAACTATTAGTCATGCCTGAATATGAAAGTTACATAAAATGGGAAACAATGTCACCACTACAAACAAGTCCCTGTCATAAGATTACAAAAAATGTACATGATATTGAAGGCCCAGCATGAATGAGATACATAAATAATCCCATGAAAATAGAAACATTGATGTAAGGAATACCTGCGAGAAAGCAGAAATGGTTAAATAATACAATAGGCTAACCCAACCAAATAAAACATGTCCCACTGTAGTTCTGCCAGGACATACACTATTTGTGAGCATCAAAAGTGCTTACTTAGATTATTAATCCTGCCCCAATTGAAAAAGGCATAAGAAAACATGTAACAGTCAGTACCAGTATGAAGTCAATAAATATCAAAAAGATATGATGTAAAAAAAGGTTAGGACCATATGAGACATAAAAGAATTAACCATAATGAGAATAATGTCCAAAATCTTCAAAAGCAACTGGCACGGAGGTTCAAACACTGAGAATTAAACTGCAGGTGAATAATTAAACCACGAGTGTCCAAAAAGTTACACAAAGTCATCGCATATATATTCTCCTCAGTTCATGAATCTAAACTCGGATATCCATCCAACCATGATAAACCAGATATTATCCAGTCTGGAATGTCCAAGAAATAGGTTTCGATCTCACAACCTCCCAAAAAAAGGAAAAATACCTGAATATCAGCCACAGTAATCCAATATGGAACTTCCCTTAATCCTGAACATGAGGAAGGAATAAATGTTGACCACCGCCCTTTAGGAAACACAAGATAGTCTCCCTGTCGATATCGATATATGAACGAACACGTTAGTAATCCCAAAACTGTTAGTAGAAATATAAAGAATCATAGACCATGCTTCCCATGAACCAAATGCATAGTAATGTTGAAATAGGTTTAAAATTCGCAAAGTTCGCCAACAAAAACAAAAGTGATATGCAATCCGCTGGAACCCAAACAAAAACACACGCAAAGAATAAATCCAAATAAATCCAAAAAATGATGTAAGGCACAAATGCACAAACGCCAACTCCCGATGAGGAGCCCTCCTTTACAGACACCAGAACACCACAAAATGGCGCTTCCTCTCAGTCCATTCAAACGCCAACAGCCAGCAAGTAGAACAGAGTAGGCAAAGAGAAAAGCTAGCATGTTCGGTTGGTGCACGGCAAGCAAGTTAGTCTGAACAATATGAAAATAAGGGACTGATACAAATAGCTTTATTAGGCTGAATACTAGACCGGTTTCAGCACATGGCTTTCATCAGTAGATTAATACACTTTGAAGAAAAAGCCCTGCCATAAATACCTCAACAATGATGACATCATTTCCTGTCATAAGAAATATATATGGTTAATACATAAAGACACATATATATATATATATATATTTGTACAAAGTTCAAATAGCATGTGTATGAGAAAAAATATGTTTTTAAAATAATCAAATCAATTGAACAAATCAGGCATAAACATTTTTGTGAATTTTAAACCTATTTCAACATTACTACGCATTTGGTTCATGGAAAGCATGGTCTATGATTCTTTATATTTCTACCAACAGTTTTGGGATTACTAACGTGTTCGTTCATATATCGATATCGACAGGGAGACTATCTTGTGTTTCCTAAAGGGCGGTGGTCAACATTTATTCCTTCCTCATGTTCAGGATTAAGGGAAGTTCCATATTGGATTACTGTGGCTGATATTCAGGTATTTTTCCTTTTTTTGGGAGGTTGTGAGATCGAAACCTATTTCTTGGACATTCCAGACTGGATAATATCTGGTTTATCATGGTTGGATGGATATCCGAGTTTAGATTCATGAACTGAGGAGAATATATATGCGATGACTTTGTGTAACTTTTTGGACACTCGTGGTTTAATTATTCACCTGCAGTTTAATTCTCAGTGTTTGAACCTCCGTGCCAGTTGCTTTTGAAGATTTCGGACATTATTCTCATTATGGTTAATTCTTTTATGTCTCATATGGTCCTAACCTTTTTTTACATCATATCTTTTTGATATTTATTGACTTCATACTGGTACTAACTGTTACATGTTTTCTTATGCCTTTTTCAATTGGGGCAGGATTAATAATCTAAGTAAGCACTTTTGATGCTCACAAATAGTGTATGTCCTGGCAGAACTACAGTGGGACATGTTTTATTTGGTTGGGTTAGCCTATTGTATTATTTAACCATTTCTGCTTTCTCGCAGGTATTCCTTACATCAATGTTTCTATTTTCATGGGATTATTTATGTATCTCATCCGTGCTGGGCCTTCAATATCATGTACATTTTTTGTAATCTTATGACAGGGACTTGGTTGTAGTGGTGAGATTGTTCCCCATTTTATGTAACTTTCATATTCAGGCATGACTAATAGTTTCAGGCAAATGTCTAGCCTTTTGTAATGTATATACTAGTGCATATTTTGCAAAACAACTATAGGACTTGCACATTTGGTCAGTTATCTTAACAACTCTTGTTCTTTAGTAGGATTCTTCGATGCAAGTGTTCCTTAATAACTTGTTTACAGAGCTTTGATTGTGCTAGTTCTGTATTTTATTTATATCTTGGTCAATCTGTATTTACACATATTACGATGGTTCATAGTCCCTAGGTACCCAAGGATATTTTCTGGATCAGCGTTTTGTTTCATACTAGTATAATCAGTTATATGCAGGATAGACATAATTGAAGTATTTTATTTTTTATTTTGACTGCATTTAAGAACTATTGCTCTAAGTCGTATAATGACTAGGGCCTCAGCCACTTTGGTAGATTGTCTATTTGTTGCTTTATCATTTTTGGAGTACTAATACATAACTTCATTTTTTGAAGTAGGGGTTTTATACCTTCATCCTTATCCGACTCAAACTGATATATATTTATATATTTTGGGATAGCTCATAGGTTTCTTACTTATTTTTGCCCGGGCTGTATTGTTGTTTGATTTTGGTTATCTGACAACAATTATTTCTTTTAGGCAACTTATTGTCATGGATCTACAGAAGTTACTTTCTGGCCTATGTGCGGATAAAGATGATATTCAGGTTTTTGGCATTGGTACTAAGTCTGTGGACCTTGCTGCAGGTCCAATATCAGATCCAGTTGACGGTTGCTTCTTCTTGTTCAGTCAGTTGGGCAAGAAAATTAAAACATTGAGGACAAATATTTGGCATTTAAAACTGTTCAGAGCTTACCAAAACCAAAAAATATCCCCTGGGGGGCTCAGGTCTAAGATTCAACCATTGGTTGGAACTCCAGATGACATTTTAGTAAAAGATTGGCAGTCAGCACAGCAACAAGCATCTATGTCATTTGTGAACATATTGGCATCTTTCTATGATAGAACAGTTCAGACCAATATTTTGGAAGTTGAAAAAATTTGTAATGATTTAAAAGAATTTGAAGACCGTACCAACTTCAAAGACAGCCTGAGCAAACTATCTAAGGAACTTTTGACTCTTGAGAATAATCTTAAAGCTAAAAAAATTCATAAATTTTCAAGAGACAGGGAGGACTATGTTAGAGGAAGACAGTTTGAGTCGCATAAGGGGGTAAGGTTTGCCCAGGGTACCAAGAATCCTACATATTTTTTTTAAAAAGAGACCTAGGTCTATATTAAAAAAGGCTGTTTTCATTAACACAACTTCAGGTGAGGAGTCTTCTACTACAGACACGGAGTCCATTGGTACTGGGGATTCACCAAATTCCATGAGGGGACGTATATCAGATGACCCTTTAGGGGTAGAAAACACAGGGGAGGCAGAAAACACAGGTGCCCAAAGTTTAGAAGATCTATTCTTGTCAGTAGTGAAATAGATTCACACAGTAATAATGTTCTTAACATTTCCAAATATGTTTTAACACCAGATGAATATGCATTGCTTAATAAAGGTCTTGGATTCATCCCTGGCTTCTTTGTTGATGAGAGTTCTTTAGTATCAGATATTATGGCATTTTGTAGAAAAATTAATCTCAACTTGTTTTTCAGACAACAGGATCAATCAGATCCTTCTCAAAGATCTTCTGAATTCCGATTTCATCGGTCAACCTTTAATCCACCTATGGACAAACATGTAGCTATTTTTCAACAGGCAGTTATCAAAGATTTACACTTTCATTTGGGATCAGAGAATACCATCAAACATAACTTATCGAGAGCCGAACAACTAGCCTTAACACACCTTAGAAATAATACTAATATAGTCATTCTTTCTGCTGATAAGGGTGGTGCGGTTGTAGTCATGGATTCCGATTATTATTGGGAGGAGGGAAATAGACAGCTGTCTAACCCTCATCACTACATGAACATGACCACAGACCCAACACCCAATTTCAAAAGGGAAATAGATGACTTTTTACAGGAGGCTGTGGAGACTGGCATCATTTCTGATAAGATCAAATTACACTTGATGGTTAAAGATCCTGCAAAACAGTATCTATATTTGCTACCCAAAATTCACAAATCTCTCCATCATCCACCAGGTAGACCCATTGTATCTGGGATTGGATCACTTACTGAACCCCTATCTGCTTTTCTAACTGAAAAACTCAAACCCCTTTTGGCACTCGTCAGAGCTAGTCTCCAAGACACCGCAGAATTTTTGCAAATTGTTTCTGATTCACAATTAGAGCCACATTGGCTAATGTGCACTCTAGACGTTAAGTCTCTTTATACTAGTATTTCACACTGGGCTGGATTAGCAGCATTGGATTTTTGGCTAAACAAAGCAAACATTTATTCCCCTGGATTCAATACACTATTGATTTGTATGGCTGAGCATATCCTCACCAAGAATGTTTTCTATTTCAAACAGGATTGTTATTGGCAAATACAGGGCACGGCAATGGGTGCTTCATTTGCACCTATTTATGCTGACCTGTACATGGGATATGTAGAGGAACATATCATTTATGATGAGTTACACAACATATACATACCTGAAATTGACATCTGGAGAAGGTACTTGGATGACTGTTGGCTGGTTTGGAAAGGTGGTACAGATTATTTACAGGAATTTGTGGAACATCTTAATGGAAATATATGGGGTGTCGAATTTACGATTGATTACCATCATAATGAAATACACTTTTTGGATGTCTTTTTACAGCGTCTACCTGATATCACCCTCAAAACTTCTGTATTTCGCAAATTTCCAGAATACAATACCTTGCTCCATGCCAACAGTCTACATCCCAAGCATACTATTAATAACATCCCTAAATCCCAGTTTTTGCAGATAAAAAGGATATGTTCTTCTGAACAAGATCTGAAACAACATCATGATGATTTAGCCAACAGGTTTCTTATTAGAGGTTATTCCAGACATACTATTCATTCTGCCATGCAATGGAGTAAAAACTTTACCAGGGATACATTACTGGAATACAAAGAACATCATAGACAGATCAACTATGTTACCTGTAGATTTGTTACAACCTATGGCAGAAATACCAAGCACCTTCTGGACATCATAGACAAACATTGGAATGTACTAAAGTCTCACTCTGTTTTAGAGGATTATTTGGGGGCAGATGTTCATTCTCTTATAGAAAGGGCAAAACATTAGCATCACATTTCTCCCATTACAAGAAAACAACTTCTAGGGATGACACTCTATCCCAGAGGACACTAACAGGTGAAAAACTGGTTGGAACTTACCCCTGTGGACACTGCAGTTTTTGCAGCTACATATTCAAAACCAAAACATTCACTAGTAAGAATATGGGACATCTATATAATATTTTTGTTTTGGTGATTGTAGCTCAGATTGGATTGTCTATCTTGCAACATGCACCTGTCAAGCTTTTTATGTAGGGCAGACATCTAGAAAATTCAGAATTAGAATATCTGAACACCTGGGGGATATCAGGAATGCCAGGATCACCAATGCCCTATATAGACACTGATTGAATCATCCCACTGCTAAATTTACTTTTACTATCATAGACAACATTACAGGTAATCGTGCTTTCAAAACTGGATGGCATGAAATTCTTAACAATAAAGAAAGAAAATGGATAGTGAAACTAGGAGGTTTGTTTTCCCCTGGACTCAATGACAAATTATAAATATTGTTTTTTTTCAGGTTAAATGTTTATGCCTGATTTGTTCAATTGATTTTATTATTTTAAAAACATATATTTTTTTCTCATACACATGCTATTTGAACTTTGTACAAAAAAATATATATATATATATATATATATATATATATATATATATATATATATGTATTTATGTATTAACCATATATATTTCTTATGACAGGAAATGATGTCATCATTGTTGAGGTATTTATGGCAGGGCTTTTTCTTCAAAGTGTATTAATCTACTGATGAAAGCCATGTGCTGAAACCACTCTAGTATTCAGCTTAATAAAGCTATTTGTATTAGTCCCTTCTGGTGCTGGCATTATTTTCATATTGTTCGGACTAACTTGCTTGCCGTGCACCAGCCGTACTTGCTAGCTTTTCTCTTTGCCTCCTTATAGATCTGCCCTCAATATCTTCTATTTTTCCCAGTAACAAACTACTTTGCTTTAGGAGGAACTCTGTATAACTTTCATTTTCTGTCATTCTCCAATCTAAGTTACTTACTGCTTCCTCAGTTGAAGAGATCTGTGTAGATTGTTATTTTAAGGCTTCGTTTAACATATCCATTTTTTTTTCTTTTCTTTTTTTTTTTTTTTTTTGAAGTCTTCTTTTATGTAGTCCATTTTGGTCTCAAGTTTATAAAAGTTTAATAGAGATTTTCTGAATACTTCTCACGATGGTTTGTAGTTACTTTGTTGTTGAATTTTCCTGTGGATTCATTTTTAAGTGGCTTTTTATGAATTAACAGTCAATGATAGCACTGACAGGAAACAGTCACATAGATGTCTTAATACTTATTTTTTCTTTCAAAAAATATCTGAGTTAGTTAATAAGACTTAGATATTATAAAAAAAAGTTAAGTTTTTGTTGAATTTATATAATAAAATTATGTCAGAATAAATAAAAGGGAACAGAGCAAAGCTTTGTGCTGCTTGTTCATCACCATCTTGGCCATGCCCCGTCTCATAACTATTTTTAATCCCTGTCATAACATATCCATCTGATTTTTTGTTAGAATGTCTGTTGCAGTAAAAACATACCCTGACAGAACTGGTTTTCAAGTTATTGTTCTTTAACCATGTTTCACAAGCAATAGCAATACCAATCTTGTGGGAAAGTAGCACATTTTCCAATTAAAAAAAACTATTATTAATGCTCCTAATAATTACAACCAGCAGAAATGCATCAACTATTGCTGCCTGCGAGCTGTTAAATTTTCACCCTGGCAAAAACCTGCCTTGTATTTGACAAATATTACAAAATATCTGCTGAAAAAATTATTTTCCCTGATCTGGACAAGTGCATGCCATTCTGTCTGAACACATTTCCCAAAAATTAGGCTTGGATGTTCTACACATTCCATTTTTAAAATGGGACATTCTTTTCATGTTAGGTATTTACCCAAAAATCTTTTCATTCATATTGACCTAAATATCTTTTCTATATGTAACTTGTGAGAAACAAACTCTTAACACCTGTACAAGCTATGCCTTATAGGAGGGCTGTAAGTTCCCTGCTAACAGTATGGAAGTCCTTATTTATTTATTGAAATTTGGTAACTGGAAAGGTCCAACTTGGTCAGAAACCCATTTTCAGCAGAGGCCCCAGGAGAAAAGCTCCAACAGTGATTTAAAAAAATGACAATAAACATATAACAGACTATAACCAGCATTACATATATACAAGAGGTATAATAGTAGGTAGAGAATGCACATACTAATTTACATTTTGGATAGAAAGAAATTAACATCACATAAAATATATTTTTACAACATATAAATAAGAGGCATTAGAAAAAACACAAAAGCATTTGATGTTTCTGGAAAGGAAAGGTTAATCATTTAGGAAAATTAGTGCAAATGAAAGGAGTAAAGAGGGTAGAAGTAAAAGTGAATGCTTAAATGTAAGTATAAATTATTAGGGAGATAGTGAGATGTGTTATATTAAGAAAATTAAGAAATAGTGGGAAAGGGATGTAGAAAGCTAGGGAAAGAAGAGTTAGCAGGAGGTTAGAAGGTTGGGGCAAAAGATGAGAGGAGAGAGACAAAGAAAACACAAAAAGCAGGGGATTAGATGTTAGTTGCAGGGTAAAGGCAAAGCCATGAGCTGAAAGGGTATTTTCTTAGTGTAAACTTGAACGTGTTGTTATTATCTGTACTGGTGATATTGTTTGGTAGGTTGTACCTTCACTTAGCTATGGCATAACAGTAGAGACACTGGATGGCTATTCTATTGGTATTGTATATGTCTATGAGTTATCTATCAGCAGAACAGAGGTTTCTGCAGAATATATTTTAAGGCAGGACAGCTATCAGGTCATGTATTAATGTTTATTCAATTGAAAGTTGTAAGTAGCCAAGACAGTGGTGGAATTCTAGCCAGTTTTGCTCTTTCAGAGCATTGCAGTGATGGGTGTGGTATGATGAGCCTGTTACAGATTTAGTAATTTTGTAATAACAAGACTGAAGTTTGCTTTTAAGTGTGATGTGTAGATTATTAAAAACGAAAACACAGTAGCGAGAGGATCAGGTAGGTATTTGCTAGTGTCTTTTTGGTGTTTGGGTCCATAGCAATTTTGTGTCTGTAACGTGTCCATAGTTTGAAATGAGTTTTTAATAGCATTACGTGTGTGTTGGTCAAATGTTAGTTTGTTGTCTATGGTGATACCCAGTACTTTAGCACTTGTTATGTTTTCAATCTCAGTTTTGTTATGGGAACAGATTTTGAATTCAGATGTGAATGTTTTAGGAGTGAAAAGCATAAGTTTAGTTTTGTTAGGGTTAAGCAGGAATTGTGTCATTTAGCCATGATTCTATTGAGGTAAATGCAAACTGTGTTTTTGCAACAGGTCATGTATGTTGTTAGAGGAGGAGATGATAGTGGAATTGTTGGTGTATTGGATTAGTGTCCTGTGATGGTATTTAGTATGTACATTATTGATGAACATATTGAAGAAGAGGGGTCCAAGAATGGACCCCTGTGGGACTCCAGTTTTGTTAGTCTGGTGTTGAGATAGGCAATCATGCCACTTTACACATAGTTGCCTATTGGATAGGTAGCTGTTAAACCATAGCCTGGAGGGTAGTGAACGACCTAATGATGATAGCTGTTGAAGATGTTTGTCATGTGAGACTGTGTCAAAGGCCTTTGACAGATCTAGTAGTCCTACAGTGGTGTGCAGGCTGGAGTCCCTAGCTTTGTTTACTATATCAGTAAAAGAGATAAGAGTGCTTGTTGTACTTTGTGCTGGCAAACAGCCATGCTGAGTGGATGTAAGGATTGTTATGGATAAGATGGTTTAGGAATTATATATGTATGCACTTTACCAAGCAGTTTGAATAGAGGGAAAAGGACAGAGATGAGTCTATAATTTCTTCGCTCATTAGATTTACCTCCTTTGTGCATAGGCATTATGATTGATTTCTTCTAAATGGCAGACACATGTGATTCCATAATGGATCGATCAATAAGAATGCTGACCAGATAAGCAATTGAGTCAGTAGCAAGTTTTAAGTATTCTGGCAGAAGATTGTCAGAGGAAGAGGAACAAGATTTTAGTTTGAGAAGAGGTTTATGATTTAATGTAGTAGATACTGGTTGCAGAGAGAATCGAGGTATTAGAGTATTAACTGTTGAAGGATTTTGGTAGTAAGTAGAAGAGGAATTTTTGTCCTTATTGGTTGTTTGAGGGAGAGAGAATTATTAACAGAGTTAGAATTTGTACTAGTGTTAGAGCCTATGACTAATTTAGCTATGCTGTCAATAAAGTGGGCATTAAACATATTAGCCACTTCATTTGGTGTCTAGTTGGTGTTTGGAGAAAGGTTTTTGTGGACCCAGGGGTAAGAAATGATGCGATGGTTTTCCAGAAGATTTTTTTT
Organism: Protopterus annectens; assembly: GCF_019279795.1. Taxonomy (NCBI): domain Eukaryota; kingdom Metazoa; phylum Chordata; order Ceratodontiformes; family Protopteridae; genus Protopterus; species Protopterus annectens. The sequence continues at coordinate 1,473,286,302 of NC_056746.1, forward strand.
TTTATGGTTGGTTAATTGCTGTGATAAATATGTTTTATGCACATTCACTATTTTATTTTTTTTTGCTTTATTATGTAGTTGTTTGTAGTTTTGGTGATTTGCATTATTTCTATTTTTTAGCCAGTCTTTCCATGCTCTGTCTCTGATTTGTAGCATTTATTTGGCAAATGTGGTTAGCCAAGGGGTGTTTTTAGCCTTTCTTCTTTTTGTTCTAAGAGAGACTAAGTTGCTGAGGGTATCTAAGAATTGTTTATTGAAATAGCTGATGGTGTCATCCAGAGGTAAAGTTTTTAATATAGAGCATTTGAATGATTTTAATGTTATAAAAGTTTTTTCTGAATTTTTTTAGGTCTCTTGATGTTTTGTAGCTATTTGTCTTGAGATTTTGCGTGTGCTTCTATAAGTATATGTCGGTAGGTGGTCACTTAATGTATTGAGAAGTGTATTGTATTTAGAGTATTTGAGGGGGTCAGAGTCCGGTATCCAGTCTAGAACAGAACTTAACTTATTGGTGTTTTGTTTTCTAGTAGAAGAGATGATGACCTGTGTAAAGCTATAGAGATTGATACTATTTACTGGTGAGTTAGTGGATAGGTTTAGCCAATTGATATTGACATCCCCCATGATTACTCTTTCATTAGAGTTGTGTTTGGACATCCATGAAAGAATGTCTTCCAGGAAAGGGATGTTTTGGACTGGGGGTATATGCAGTACTGCAATACAGAGTTGTTTAGCGTTGTTTATTTTCAATGATGCAGTGAGAATTTCAGCGTTACCAAAGGTGGGAATAGATATGGAGAGAGGTAGAACTCTATAAATGTTGGGATAAATTAATGCTGCACCTCCTGCTTTTTTGTTGATTCTATCATTTCTCAATATGTTATAGCCGAGTGGGAGACATTCTGTGTCTTTGATGTGTGGTTTTAACCAAGTTTCAGTCACAACTACTATATCTGCAGAGTATTATGACAGCCAGGAGGGAAATATATTTATTTATTATTTATTTATTTATTTAAATTTGTTGACCGGGAATGTCAGAATGTAGGTCCATTTTCAGCGGAGGCCCGGGGAGAAAAGCTCCACAGTTAAAATAAACAGACAGTATTTACATTGGATTACATAGTGATTAACAATTTACATAGCAATTACTTACAACATATTTACAGATGAAGAACATAGTGCATCAGTAGACAACTAGAATCTTTATCTGTGAAGTGCATACCAGACTTTAACAAATGTTACAAGAAGAAGTTTGCACTGTATAATAAGTACTGGATTATGAGCATCTGAGCTTGCTATAATCAAGGTAGTTAGTGGAGTGGAAAGAAAGGTAGTGGTTGGATGGGGTGGATGATATTAGAGTGGGAGTTGCAAGGGTATAGCCAGCATGTTTTTAGTTGTGCTTATAGTAAAGTTTTGAAGTGGGTGCATGATGGTATGGAGGTAATTGTGGGTGGGAGTGAGTTCCATAATTTGGCTATGGTGCAAGAGAATAGTGCTTCACCAGCAGAGTTATTGACTTTAGTGATCTTCAAGTGATTTTTGCTGCTGGATCTTAGTGGTCTGGTGGTGCGATAGGATTGGAGTAGATTCTGGAGGGATGGGACATTTAGTGGATGGTTTACTAGTTTGTGGGCGAGTGAGAGTTCATACCATTGAAGGAGGTGAGGGAGTTCAAGCCAGCCCAGTTCAGCAAGTGAGAGACAGTGGTGACTACGGTAGGATGCCCTTGTGGCGAATTTGGTGATTTTGTTGCAGCAGGTCTCTAGCTTGTTTAGATCACATTGCCTTAGGTTGGTATATATTGGAGAGGCATAAAGTAGGGTGGAGATAAGGTGGGAATTTGCTATTGAAATCTTTGCTGCTTTGGTGAGAAATTGCTTATTTCTGTATAACGCTCCTAGTTTTTTGTGGACTTTTTTTATAGTCATGGATATGTGAATGTCAAATTTTAGTTTATTGTCTATTTCCACTCCGAGCAATTTGGTATGTTCAGTTGGGTATATAGTGGTGTTGTCTTTTGCCGTGATGTTAAAGTGAGAGTTGTTTTGAGTATGTTTGGTGGGTTAGAAGATGAGTAGTTTAGTTTTGTTTGGGTTGAGTATTAATCAGGCATCGGATAACCATGTTTCAACAGAGGAAAAGGCTTCCTGTGTGACTTTTTGGAGTTTTGGTAGGGGTGGCAGAGGCTAGATTATTGGTGTAAACCAAGAAGAGTAGGGGTCCAAGGATGGATCCTTGGGGAACCCCTATGGAGACAGGTAGTTGGGGAGATATGTCATTCTGCCGTACAACGGATTGTTGGCGGTCAGACAGGTAACTCTGAAACCAGTTGGTGACCGATTGTGAGAAGGATAGATTATTGAGGACAGAGATAAGTTGTTTGTGTGGGACCATGTCAAATGCTTTAGATAGGTCTAGGAAAGTAGCAGAGGAGAGATAGCCATTGTTTTCATGCTGAAGGATAGTGTTAGTGTTTATTTTGTTGCAAATGCTGAGTATATTTAGGGTGATTAGCATCATATGCTTTGTGGATGGAGATTGAGGTGGGTTGCGATCCTGAGGGGTCCAGGATTGAGGTGGATGTCACCACACTGAGTTAGATTATTAAGGTGGGGGAAATATTTGTTATGGCTAGTTAGTGTTTTGTACAAAAATGAGGCAAGATATATCTGTGGAGTGGGTTCTAGAGAGAAGTCTAGAATTCCAGAAAAGTTTTGGTTTGTTTTTATGGTTGGTTAATTGCTGAGAGAAATATTTTTTTAATCTGCATTCACTGATTTTTTTGCTTTATTATTTAGTTGTCTGTAGTTTTGGAGATTTGTATCATTTCTATGTTTTAGCCAAAATTTCTATGCTCTATCTCTGATTTGAAGCATTTGTTTGTTGGATCTGGCGAGCCAAGGTGTGTGTGATTAGCCTTTGTTATTTTTGTTCTAAGTGGGGCTAAGTTGGTTAGGGTATCTAAGAATAGTTTATTGAAATAGCTGACAGTGTCATCCAGGGGTAGAGTTTTTAATATAGACCAGTTGAATGATTTTAATAAGTTATTAAACAGGTTTTGGCTGATGTTTGTTAAGTCTCTGGATGTTTTGTAGGTATGTGTTTTGGGGTTTAGGGGGTGCTTCTATAAGTATAAGTGGGTATTTGGTCACTTAATGTATTGGGAAGTGTATTGGAATGAGAGTATTTGAGGGTGTCAGAGACAAGGATCCAGTCTAGGACAGAACTTAAATTATTATTGTTTTGTGTTCTAGTAGGAAAGGTGATGAGCCATAGAGATTGATACTCTTTGCTGGTGAGTCAGTGGATAGGTTTGTCCAATTTATATTGACATCTCCCATGATTACTCTTTCATTAGAGATGTTTTTAGACATCCATGAAAGAAAGTCTTCCAGTAAAGGGATGTTTTGGACTGGGGGTATATGCACTACTGCAATACAGATTTGTTTATTATTGTTTATCTTCAATGATACAATGAGAATATCAGCATTACTAAAGGTGAGAATAGATTTCAAGAGAGGTAGAACTGAATAAATGTTGGGATAAATTAATGCTACACCTCCGGCTTTTTTGTTGATTCTGTCATTTCTCAGTATGTTATAGCCAGGTGAGAGAAATTCTGTGCCTTTGATGTGTGGTTTTAACCACATTTCCATGACAGCTACTATATCTGGGGAGTATTGTGATAGCCAGGAGTGAAATTTTATAATTTTTTTACAGATGCTGAGTATATTTAGGGTGACTAGCATCATATGCTTTGTGGTTAGAATTTGAGGTGAGGTGTGGTCCTGCGGGGGTACAGAATTGAGGTGGGTGTCACCACACTGAGCTAGAGTATTAAGGTGGGGGAAATATTTGTTATGGTCAGTTAGTATTTTGTACAAACATGAGGCAAGATATAGCTGTAGAGTGTGTTCTAGAGAGAAGTCTCGAATTCTTCACTTTATAAAGCATAGTATGTTAGGCTCAATAAGGCTAGCTAATATGGTTCAAAAGCTGTTTGGATGCTTTTCATAGTGGGTTGAAAAGGTGCGTGATTTTGTGGTTAGGTTTGTTTGTGAGTAATTGAGGAAAGTGGTATGTGTTAATAGTATAAGAGCTACAATTGTGTGTAAGGTGAGAAAAGTAGTATAATTATGCTGCAACATTTTTTACTATACAAGATAAAGAAAAATTAAGAAAAAAAAATAGGTGTGTTTAGTAGGATTGATTTGTGAGGAATAATAGGATATTTAGGTAATGTGAGATAATGTTTGTATGAGAGATAAATATGTTAGTTGTAGGGTTACTAATAAAAAAGTAGGAGGTAGTCTGGAATTGAGCAAGAAGAGATAAGGGGTGGAGCCTTAGAATGAGTAAATGTAATTGAAGAATGTATTGGTGGGAATGGGGTAGGGTAGGGGAGCAGAGTGAACCTGTGTGTAGTGAGGGCAAAAGGCGTGGGTTGAGTTGTGAAGCGGGTTGAGTTGAGCCATGAAGAGAGACAAAAGAAGAAAAACAATCTCCAACAAAGGTATGTGTTGGATTCATCCAAGCACTGCTACACTATATTAAAATAGCATTAAGTGAGTTTAGAGATCCTCTGGCAGGAAGAATTAGAAAAGAAAAAGGCTTAGTGAGCTGGCCTTATTTAATGCAGACACTTATAAATAAATTGCCTACTCTGCATTTAGATGTTAAAGCTCAGAAAAATAAACTTTGGGATTGTTTTTATTTTTCTGATTCAATTTAAGAAAAATAATATCAAATTAATGTATAGGGCAAGCATGTATTTTATGCAGCTACTAAGGGATGGTGGGGAACAAAAAAAAATTAGGGAAAATCAAGAGACTGCCATCTCAAGCTATGTGCATGCCAATTACTAGTCTGACAATATACTTTAATATTCTTAGTTATTCACAACAAAAACCTTCACTTTCATCACTGGATGCTATTGCTCTTTCAACTAGTCAGCATTTATTATTTGTGCACTGATTCTGAGTGGGCTTCTCTTGGTACGACCGCACTTACAGTAGGTTGGTATCGATGCAGAAACAAGATTGCTTTAGGTAGCAAATAACTTTCAAAGTACCTTTACACACTCTCTAACACTCCAAAATTCAAAAACAGTACTGAGTTCCACGGGAAAAATATAAGGATATTCTAAACGTTCAAAATGAGCTTTGTTGCTTTTCTCTGGATGATGCCTAACAATGCTAAAAAGCAAAATAATTACATTTAAACTCACTAACAGCAAAAAACACCCAACTTCTTACTAAATGGCTGCACATATAAGATCATTTGTACCAATATGAATTAAAACAGATCTTTACTTCCTTAAGGCACACAAAGGCCTGTCTCACATCCTATATTTTTGTTTCTGGCATGTATAACACTATTCAATGTTAATTATCTTCTCTGCAAATGTAAGTATCATTTCCTCTAATATCTTAATTTCTCATTACAAGAATATCTTTTTTGGCCATAGCTGAGGAATCTTCAACTTCTAATTCAATAATATCCGCTCTATCAGTTGTTACAAATGAATGATCTTCATCATCACTAGTCTTATTAATACCACTGTTTTCATTGCTTATTACATTTGCAAGCATACAACTCTCACCCAGCTGCCTTTGTACATCCACAGCTTGAGTCATGTTGTCAATGTCTATCTTTCTCCTCATATTTCTTACAGTGATGTTCTTCAATCCTTTCAAGTTCAGTTTTGATTTTTTTCTTTTACCTGTTCCTTGCCTCTTTTTTCTAACTTATCTTTTGGAAAAAAAATGTGTCTTTTTTATGTAGACTGAAGTTTTTCTGTTAGAAATTTTTTATCATTCCTGTAAGCTATTTGTTACATAACAAAGCAGTATCCTTATAAGTATGTATTCTCTTTGCTTTGCAGACATTTAACATTTTTCTTCCTTGTTATTTGTAGTGTCCAGAATTCCAAAGTTGTCAGTGGTATTATCTTGTTTCATAGGGGTTTAGTTATCTTTACAGACAATTTATTTCCCAACAGTGTTCTATTTGCTCTTTGCCTATCATTATTTATCTCATCAGTGCAGTAATTAATAATATATATATATATATATATATATATATATATATATATATATATATATATAAAACAACAGTTCTCCAAGCTGTGCCAATTGCACATGTGCAATTATCATCAGTTAAGTCTAGATTTACTACTAATAATAGTAAGCAAAGTATCCAGGATTTGACATGAGAAATACAGATCACCGGTGTTATCAAATGTTACCTTTAAATATACATATCATTTAGTACACTGTACAAGATATTTGTGCTTTAGCAAATCATTAATAGCATAGTAAATTAAGGAATCCTTTATTGGCTGCAAATGAATAAAAGAATGCTAAGGGAAAAGAATAATCAAAATCAGTTACCACAGAATTGAACAAAATTTACCACAGAACTTCTTTCTGTAAATTATATTTCTCTTTAAGAAATTGGAAAGATAGACAATCGTTTATCCATTAATCACTTAAAAGTTTTACCTTTCCAATACCCTTTTCTTCCTAGATTACCAGCCTCACCTCCAATTCCTCAAGACAACTTCATTATAGATCCCTAATAGTTTTCCTGCGAGCTCTAAATCTATCCTTCATATTCCCTCCTAGTTTGCTTTTCCATGCATACTGGTCACAATTGAGTTGTCTATCTCCTATAATTGTATTTCTAGGACTGATTTGTTTATGACACCCAAGATAATGTACAAGTGGAAGTATCACTGTATGAATTATTTCTATTCTACCCGAGTGTGAAAAATCTACCTGTCCATGCTTCTACTATCTTCCATAGCCTTACACACAGATCTACCCAAATCTGGTTTCTAATCTCAGCTACCATTTTATAAACTTTAAGATCCAAGTACTTAATACCCCCACATCTTTTCAGGGAGCACAGAACATCTTTCTGTCCATTTAGTTTCAGTTCTAATCACTGCTGACTTATGGGGGTGGTAATGAATCCCTGATGCACTACCAAAACTACTGGACATCTTTGATATCCCTGGCAATTACACAGTTACATCCTCAAGCAGCATTGTGCAATCAAAAGCAAACAGATACCATTTGTTTTTCTAAAACTATTCCACCTCACCCAACTTTTCCTTACTCTCTGCACCAGACATTCATTGACCATTAAAATAATCCTGGTGATAACAGACAGTCCTGATGTATTCTCCTTTTCAATGCTCTTTCTTCTGCAAATTTACCATTTATATGTAGTTAATAACTTTATGGGGGTTCTATTTAGAGCTTTCAATTCCTTAAACGACCTACCATCTTCAGAGGCATCTATCAAGGTGTCTGCCACAAAGTCTCATGAGACACTACCACAGTTCTTGCCTTTCCGCAGCCCCTTTTCTCTGCCTATTATTCAAAATCTGTAAGAGCAAATCTGTGGTCCATGGAAAGGCTACCTTTTATAAAATCCACATGTTCATCCCGGTTGTGTTTTGGAAGAATGTTCTCCAATCTTGCTGTCAAAATATGTAAAAAAAAAAAAAAAACAGCTAGTATAAAATTACATAGAGATGTGATACAATAACATCTATTTCCATTTCTTTTTGCACAATACTATTGCTGTTGCCACTTATATAAATTTAGCTAATAACCTATTTTCTATAATGTCATTGAACAGATCTGTCATTGTACAGCTCATCTAAAAGTCCACTGTTTTTTAGAAATCAATGGGGTATGCATCTGTTCCCTTTGCTTTACACCCTTTCAGGTACTTAACAGCCTAACTTATCTCCCACTTTACTATCAGCAAATGTGGTCATTATTGCTCCTCCTTGCACATTACATATCATTTCCATCTATAAACCAATGCAAATTTGGGGGGGGGGGTGTTATTCTTTCTCATTTTAAGAATGTTTAAACTCTGCCCATATTTGTTCACTTGTAAAACTTTCCTTGCTCCTTTCATTTTCCACTGAACTGAGACATGCTTTCATCATCTGATCCTTGGTTCTTCATATCAGCATCTTAATGTAGAGCTCTCCCCTCACCCAGCATTCTGCCACCCTTCTTGCCAATACAAATTGAATCTTTGATTCCTCCTATTCTTTCACCCTGTCCCTTATAGCCATGTGCTTAATCTTTTTATATATATTCTGAGGAGCTACATCTTCTCAGTCAAGAGGCCTCACTTCCTAGACCCTTCTTTTCTCATTTTTCTTCCTCTAACCATAATGTTACACCTCCAGTAGGTTTTATCCCATTGCATTCACAAATTCCCACTGTGCTGTTGTATTTTTATTTCAGTCTACCATCTCCCAATCCATATCCTGCTATCCTCCACCACCTATTTGCTATTTTCTACATAGGACTGTTGTGTCATGTCAGCTGTTGCCATCTCTCCTTTGACACTCAAACCTGACTGTCTCAGGTCTTCTCTGACACAAGCCATCCACTTCTTTGCCGGATGCCCTCATTTCTTCTTGCCATCTTCCTGTCTGTCCTAAGTCTTCTTCGCCACATTGTTGTCTGCTATTCTGCACGTGGGCCTAAACCACCCCTAATCTGTTCTCTTTGACCTTTACTGCAATTGGCTTCTGCATTTATGTCCTCACTTCTTCATCTGTCCCGCAGTGTTCATCCTACCATACATCACAGGTACTTCATCTGCATCACCTCTAGCTTCCTCAACTGCTCTGCCTTTACTGGCCAGCTTTCTGTGCCAATATAGTAGTATTGGTCACACCACTGTTTTGTAAACCTTACTTTCCTGCAAAACAATTCTATCTTATGGCCATTTGATATCCTTTCTCCTCATCTAATACTTAGGATTCCATCTTCATCAATCTAGTATCTGATTTCCTAGTTCTTAGCTCACCTTAACTTTAACATGATCAGATGAGTTTCCTTCTAGTGCGTGAAGCTGGGATTTCCTCAAATCTTTTCCCATCCAACAATAATCTGTGTAGCCTACTAATTTGTTTAGTTTCACATAATAAATAACTGTAAATCCTGCCTCCCCTGGCCTTCATTCATGGCATATATCTAATAGTCTCAGTCTCAACCCTAAGTCCTTTCCCTTTTGGATCTAACACCATACTGAAGTCTACCCCTATGATGAGTCTGCAACCTTCATGGAGAACTGTTTACCCTGGACCTATAGAAAGAGATAAAGGCTAATCATTTGCCCCCTCTTAGCTACCTACCTGCCAGCTATCTGCTTTCTCATCTTTATATACCTTCACTGACTTTCTTTCTTCATAGAAAATTCACACTCCTCCTCTGCTGTCTTGTTTTTGCTCATCTTGAGGGTAACCACTTAAATCCCTTTTTCCTAACTTTTTTACATCTTGATATTTTAACTTAATCTCGTAACAAGATTAAACCCATCTTCTCCATGTTCACCTTCATTAAAATTCTTTCCTACTTTATTTGATTTTAATTCTTTCAACATTCAAAGCTGCTACCCACATTTTCCCTTCTTCAACTTCCACAACCCCACTACTCCCCTTAAAGTATGCCTATCTTTTTCTTCTGCTGAAGTAAGCCTCATGGGCCTTTGGACTGATAATGTTCTGGCCATGACTCCCCCTGCTGGTAGATTAATGCACTGGCCATCACTAGCACCAAGATTAGTGGCCAATAAGCTTGGAGATCCCTTCAACTGGTGAATCAGAAACTTACTTCTTGACATTACCCAAAAATGTATCTATACCTCAGTGTTAATGGTCCCATGCTAGAGTTGGGCAAAGGAGGCAGCTATCCAATGGGCAAAGTGTTATGGGCACAATTGGCCAATCCCTATCACTCTTCAGTGCACACTGGCATTTAGAAATCAATGTCAGTATTATATTTGTCATCAAAACTGTGTGAAAATGTTCATGCTATGTCATGGTATATTATTATGGTGAAACATACTTCTCAACTATCCAATGCCTCTTGTCTGTCATACACCATAGCATCTAGAAAGATAATACAGCCAATAGTGACAGAGCATATATTGTGTTGATATAACACAAATCGTGGCTTCACCACATATCTCTCAACCTCTTATTGCAAGAAATCTGGACAAAGTCTAAAATAATGGGGAGGCAAAGGCCCAAGAATGGGGACAGATTTTAAATATTGCTCTTATGAACTAATAAACTCAGAAAGCTGCTAGAATAACATGTTTTATGTTAGCATGCATTTTATATAGGATATGAAGTCTGAAACTCAAATGGCTGTCTGTAATAGTGACTTTAATCCTCAGTGATTTATTTTTCAGAATACTGCAAATTTTATAAGAAACAGACCAAAAATAATGAGGTAGAAATCTGGACATTCTATGAAAATCTGGATAGTAGAGAGGTATGTTTCACCATAATAATATATCATGACATAGCCTGAACATTTTCAAATACTGACAGAGTCTATTTATACCTACTACATGTGCAATAAGTATTTTGTTTGAAGCAGGCAGCATTTTCATACCAAACTAAACTCTCTTGTACCTTTTAATGTATACAGATTCCAAAATGGCCAAAACCTCTGTTTCTCTGTCTTATAAGTTTAGCCTACAATTTGTTTTAATAAAATAGCAAAAAATATTACATGGGAATGTACTAGATCACTGGCCCTCAGGTTTGGCAGCAACATTGATTAAACATAGGCATAGTCCTGCACATCTTTGGCTCATCTTGTTACAACATATTATTAGTATTATTGTCGCTTAAACAACATAATATAATATAGCTAACATAATATAGCTACCTAAAACATTTGATACGTCTGTTATGTACCTGACACAATGCAACACATGTTATGTTGTTTAACTCCATATGATCCAGTAGCCACCATTTCCGTATTTTTCTATGGGCTTTCAGTTCCAAGAATTTCACCATGAAGATTGGGCCTCACCTCTTACTGTGCGTGAGTACTCATCACATTGGCTAAAATAAATATGTAAACACCTTATTAGAACACCACTCTCTCGCTTTGAAAAATGTTTCTTCCATCATTTCTAACTCCCCAAGCTAATGTTTTCCTCCCTCAAACATCTGTGGGACCTCTCTCCTGAGTCAGTCTGTAAGAATGTTTCTCTTCAACTTATTATTGCCATGTCTCTTCACAATGTTTCCTTCTGCTTTCTGGTCCCCCTTTTACCTTCCTCCCCCTCCCTCCAGAGTCTTCAAGTCACTAAACTCTCCACAGTGTTATCTCTGCCAGCAAATATCTTTCAAAGGAGATCTCTCCCTAAGTGATTCAACCACCTTAGGATTCCTACACTGCTCTTTGGGGTCAGAGCTATGCTCCTGTTTGTAACCCTGCCTCCTCATTTCAGTCACATTTACATGCTTGCTATGTTTAACCACCTGCACAGCTTGTTATTCTTCTTTTTCCAGTTATTCAGCCTTTCTTCTGGTGATACCATGTCTGGTCCCCTCCTTTCTGCTTGCTCAGAGCCCTTAGGATAAACAAGCATTTCTTCTGCTGTGCCATTTGAAGCATTTAAGGCATTTGTAGAATTTGCAGAGAAGCCCTTTTTACTTCCATCCACCAATTATTTTCCACTGCCACCAGTCTTTGTATATGGATAATGCTTCTGCTTCAAATAACTTTGAGCATGCCATGGTAGAATGTATTAAAAATGCTGCTGCTCCTCCTGTTTATCTTAAATTCCATACTGCTGTAAGCAGACCTTTTCATTTCATATAAATCTATAGTGAAAAAACATCTACTATTTTAATTCTACAGGCACCCATCACAACAGTCTTAACTGTTTTTTTTATCCTTTGTCTGTGGCAGTTTACAATTGAGTGTATTAGTCTAGCGACATTTCCAGAAAGTTCCCCTAACCCTGTACTCTCTAAGAAGCTGGATCCTGTATCTCAGTACTGCAGGGTTTCATTCCCTCAGCCTACATTGCCTGTTTGACACCAAGTAAGTCACTTAATCAGTTAGTCCTCCTAGGCTTAGTCTGAAAATGTTCCATGGAGAGCAGCACTCTACCCAGTTAACACATGCAAATAAATACATTAAATTAAATAAAAACAAGTATATATCTTCATAGACTTTCCATATCCACTGTCGTACATATTGTACTGCTTCTTTCCTCCCAATCCCTTCCCTCAGTGCAGTTATGACGTTTTTTCTCTTGTTCTGTGTTATGAATCCTGTTACCTCTCTGTAGTTTCTCTAAAAGCATGCATTATTTTAACATTATTTTCCTATCACTTTACTGCACTTTCCACATGTTCGGCATGTTGCTGCACACACTATTATTTTACCATGACTCAGAAAACTTTGTTGAGAGCAAAGTTAAAAAAAAACTGTCAATTGATCCAAGGATTTTTGCAATGAGCACAACAATAAAAAAAGCAACATGCATTTAAGAAACTTATAAAAGCACCTGGCAATGATGTTGTTTATCTATTGTAACTAGAACATTTTACAACAGAGGAGGTTTAAACTGATTCCCATTCATTGATGTATAACCCTGAAATAACAAGCATAATTAAAATGTATTGCTGAGGCCACACAATTCTAGAGGCAGAAAGTAAAAATAAAGAAACAATAAAGGAAATTTAGACTTTTTCAAAGAAATCAGTTAACAGCAAATGGATAAAATACTATGGCTGATAATGAAACTTTTATTTGATTAGTTGATTACTAATCTAAGTAAGGTATTAAAGCCTCTAATCATTTAACTATAACCATGTTAAGAAAGAATGGATATTCATTGCTCATTTTAGAAGCAATTTAGAAGGCCACATTTATAAATCCATTTAATTGTAAGCATTTGTCTGCATATATGCATATGAGTGTGTGTGTGTGTGTGTGTGTGTGTGTGTGTGTGTGTGTGTGTGTGTGTGTGTGTGTATGGGGGGGGGGTGTGCATGTACACATGAAAAAAAGTGCACAGTTGCTCAGCCATGAATACATATGCATACACACTTACTATACATATTTAAATGTGTGTGCGTGTCTTTGTGTCTATGTGTGAGCACAATTGGATTTGTGTAGCGTACATATGAATAGTCGACAAGCCAAAATGCAGCCGAATGAGATTGCATGAGCAAAAATAAAGAAAACAAAAATCACTAGCAAAACAAAACCGCTATCATGGTCATTACAGAAAGACTAACTCTGAAATGTTAGTAATATCTTTTTTTTGCTGTAGGATTAATTCTCAACATGAAAAATAGCTTACATTTTTAAATCTTTGGATAGCTTAGAATTTTTGTATGGTAATTCGGGCCTTGTATGCAACAGCTGATGCATAAGAGTATATAAAATAATAAAAATGTAGTATGTTAATAGTTGTCTAATATAAATAGTTAACATGAATAATATCTAAATAAAAAAGGTAGTGCAGTAAAAGTTATTGATGTTTCCAGATATAGACACAATGCATTTTAAATTCTGTTCAGTATCTGATGAGGAATATAGCCGTCTATACTCATATGTTATCAGTTTCACACATATAAAACTTTAATGACTAGGTATATTCTGTCATCTACTTTATCAGTATCCTCAGAATTTATTGGTATACGGTGACCCTGTGGTAAAATGCATCTTGGCTATCCTAATTATTTTGATCAAAATGCTGCTATACCACCAACCTAGCTCAGCATATAGTTAGACAGTGAAGAATAGACGGCTGAACTTGGTGGAAGCATCCAGAATTATGTTATCTACCAATCTTTAATTTCTTGTCATAAACAGGATGCAATTACGAACACACCAAATGGCATTGCCATGTGAGAATAATGGTTGGGGTTTGCAGTTACATGATTAAACGGTGTTGGCAAGATAGAGTGATAGAGAAGTGACTATAAACCATGAAATGACCTTGTGCTGTAGACACAGAAGGCACATTTAGAAAATACAGCCATTCAGTGATAGATACAGGAAATCTTTCTACAGAGTCAAATTACAAACCTAAGAAACTAATAAGGTAGGTGTCAGAGGAAAATGCATGCCTTTTCATGCTACAGAGCAGTATAAAAAATAACATCAAGTAAACATATTATGATTTTTCTTTCATACAATAAAACACACAAATGCAAATGATAGATATATTATTAATTTAAATATGACTTTATTATACAAAATCAAAATAATTTATCCAGTCTGATATTACAGTCAAACTGTTTGGGCTATAATTACATGACATGACAAATAATTAGATCATCCTCTGTACCGTAATCTTTAGGCAGCAGAAAAGAATGGAGTAGGAAAATAGCTTTCAATGTTCTTTGATATATACATTCAGTTTTTTTTTTTTTACTTTTAGTAGTGTTAGCAATGTTTTTTATACTTTAAAATCAGTTCTAATAGGATTGTTTTATTAGAACTAAAGTAAATCATGCACCCGATAATGCAAATAATGTACAATATATAGAATAACATAACCCTGTGATCTGCAAGAATATTTATTGTTTGAAGACCACTTAAGTCTTCTAAGTAAATCAGAGGTTCAGACCTCTATACGCAATCAGAACTATCATTTAAGGCTGAGACTTGTTCTTCATGTCCAACAAATGAATAGCAAGACAGACTGGGACTGTATCTGTATCTGCTTAATGGCCCAAGCAATGTCATCTAGTAACAGACAGCTCCTGGGTAAGGCATACCCAGAAATAATTTATGTACTACATAGATTTTTGTCATGTTCTGTGAAGTTGTGAATCTCTCTGCAGTTGACCAATGATCTAATCTGAAAAAATATCTGGCCAGTAAGGTTAAGACAAAAGGCAAGTTACCAAAAATTAAATTGTAGGTTAGCGAATGAAAGAAGGATAAAGTCTGACCTCTAACAACAATTCATAGCACATAACTGCATTTCAGTAATATTCAAGAAAAAAGGTCTTCAATGACAATTTGTGTATATTCTTGTAAATAATATACATTTTAAACAATATTGGTACAATTCTGTAAATATTTAAATATGCTGAAACAAGACAACAGTTATTTCAAAAGGAGTACTATAAAAATTAATTGTTAGATGTTAGATGAAACAAAAAAGCAGTGGGAAAAGGTGTACCATATCCAACACACATACAACAAACAATCAGATTAAGAAATGTTTTCATTAATATCATCACTGGCTATGCACAGGAGATACAAATGCCTTTTATGAAGAACAAACTGGGTTCACTCTCTGGTTAAGTGACTTGCTCAGAAACAATTAAATGAATCAAATGCTGAAGTATTGGATGAACTTCAGTAGCAAAATGCTCTGTACTGTTTTATCAAAATTATGCATGTATTTATTTAATGCTCTGTACCATTCTACCAAAGCTGTGTGTGTATTTATTTAATGCTCTGTACCATTCTACCAAAGCTATGCATGTATTTATTTAATGCTCTCTATCATTCTACCAGAGCTATGTGTGTATTTATTCAATGCTCTGTACCATTCTACCAAAGCTATGCGTGTATTTATTTAATGCTCTGTACAATTCTACCAAAGCTATGCATGTATTTATTTAATGCTTTGTACCATTCTACCAAAGCTATGCGTGTATTTATTTAATGCTCTGTACCATTCTACCAAAGCTATGCGTGTATTTATTTAATGCTTTGTACCATTCTACCAAAGCTATGTGTGTATTTATTTAATGCTTTGTACCATTCTACCAAAGCTATGTGTGTATTTATTTAATGCTCTGTACTATTCTACCAAAGCTATGCGTGTATTTATTTAATGCTCTGTACCATTCTACCAAAGCTATGTGTGTATTTATTTAATGCTTTGTACCATTCTACCAAAGCTATGTGTGTATTTATTTAATGCTTTGTACCATTCTACCAAAGCTATGCATGTATTTCTTTAATGCTCTGTACCATTCTACCAAAGCTATGCATGTATTTATTTAATGCTTTGTACCATTCTACCAAAGCCATGTGTGTATTTATTTAATGCTGTGTACCATTCTACCAAAGCTATGCATGTATTTATTTAATGCTTTGTACCATTCTACCAAAGCTATGCGTGTATTTATTTAATGCTTTGTACCATTCTACCAAAGCTATGTGTGTATTTATTTAATGCTGTGTACCATTCTACCAAAGCTATGCATGTATTTATTTAATGCTTTGTACCATTCTACCAAAGCTATGTGTGTATTTATTTAATGCTTTGTACCATTCTACCAAAGCTATGTATGTATTTATTTAATGCTTTGTACCATTCTTCCAAACATATGCATATATCCATTTTCAGCCTGTATGTGTGTGTTGGGGGAGGGTATATTTAAAGTTGTTGGCATATTATTTCCAGGTGATAATTCAGTGTGATTTCCTTAGGGATTGGGAAAACATAGACCTAAACTCATTTTTCACTGACAATGATATTCTCCAAGCATTTTCCCCACTTTAGAAATTTGTGACAATAAATAAAGATGCATTATTCCAAAAATACATACAGTTTTGTTTTCATATGAGTAAGCACAGGGTACACTGCTGGCAAGGAATGAAATGCTTGTGGCTATTATTTATAGAAAGGTCAAGTCCTGATGTAAAGATCAGTAATATTATGTAGGATATACTTCATGTATCAGCAAAAAGGCTGTTAGAGTTATTTAATATAAAATGAAAAGAGTGAAAGTGAAACAAAACATTTTCATCTGCCATGGTTTCAAGGAAGATTCGGATTTCAGTCAAGCTAGCCTTGATTCATTTTAGGCAGTATCCATTATTAACAACTCCTTTCATATTTAAACCTTTTGGAAGCATTCATTAACACTATATACCCCACTACAGCTATCACTTGATTTTCATTGATTAATGGCCTCAAGCATCAATTCTGGCTCACTTTAGTGTTTTTTCATTAGATAAAGTTATATGCTAAATGCTTAAAAACAGTATGCGAGCCCTAAAAGCACCATGCATGCATGAGTCCACAAGATTCAACTCACTGCCTGATGTCCTAGCATGGATGGTGACAGGTCATTTTGTTCCACCAATCTTCTTTCAAAGAGTGAAATGAATTTTAAATGAATGTGATGCACAAGTGTGTCACTTAATTAATTTATGGGGGCAAAGTACTTCAGAAAGCAACTTATTCACAACCATGAGGCAGAAATGAGTTTCATATACTACCAGTCCTTTATCTTATATCACTTCTGAATATGAGGTGAAGAATCTATGTCTCCCTCTCTCTCTCTCTCTCTCTCTCTATATATATATATATATATATATATATATATATATATATATATATAGTTACCTATCATTCCATCGAAAGTTCATTCCATCTAAAGTTCATTCCATCGAAAGTTCATTACATCGAAAAGCTTTTTAGGTGGGGGGCTATGCCCCCCCCCCCCAACTATATATATCAACTCCAGGGTCACACAACATTGGGGAAGGGGGCAAATGCTTTTCGATGTAATGAACTTTCGATGTAATGAACTTTAGATGGAATGAACTTTCGATGGAATGATAGGAAACCATATATATATATACATATATATATACATATATATATACATATATACATATATATATATATATATATATATATATATATATATATATATATATATATATATATACATATAATATGTCCAATAGCAATGAAACTGATTTAGTGCCAGAGGGCTGCTTAGACTCACCTATGTGACAAAATGAAAAATTTGGGTGAATGGTGTAGATCAATATGTGTGTATATATACCTTTAAGAACCTATTCAAGGTCTTGCACAAGTGTATAAATACTGAGTATGTGCATGTCTGACTGCCATTTTGCAGTAAGCAGTTGAGATGTAAGCATGTATGTATGTAAGGTCTCTCTGCTAACTAGTTTGTTTGTATTTTATGATGCTGCTATCCATCCTGATGTGTTTCTATTTTTTTAAGCATCTAAACTAAAACCTCAGCCTTCTTGTTATATGTGTTAGAGATGAACGAGCGACATGGTGTCAGAAGTGGCATGTCTAAAGGACACTGTGTCAGAAGTTGCATGTCTAAAGGACACGGTGTCAGAAGTGGCATGTCTAAAGGACATGGTGTCAGAAGAGGCATATCTAAAAGGACATGGTATAAGAAATGGCATGCCTAAAGGGCAAAGTGTCAGAACCGGCAGAGCCAAGGGGCATGACGTAAATGGCGACCTGAGTAAAATGACTTAAGGTACTTGCTAACAGTTGATGGAATATACAGGAGTGGATCATTCCTAAATTTGCAAAACTTCACGAAACAGGTCAGAAATGAATTTCAGATATTAAAACTTGTTCAGCACTATTTATTTTTGCATAATATGAAACGAGGCATACAGAACGTTCTAAATGATTTTTGCATAAACACATATGTATGATACTGATAAAAATATTCAATTTATTATGGAAAATGTTTGAAATAAAGTCCAGGTTGCATAAAACAAATAAAATAAGGGAAAGTGACCGCATTTTCCCAAGGAATATATATTTCGTATTAAGCAAAGCTATCCGAGTTATCAGAAGTGTATAAAAGTGTTGGCATATTTGTGCACTGTTACAATAAAGGTATTTTGCAAAAGTACAGCCATTACAAGGCATATTTCACAGAGTACAGCGATTACAGAGCATATTTCACTAAGTACAGTATTTTGAAGAGTTCATTTTGCATGTCAGTGTTGTTACAAACTCACAAAACTGTTTGTTCATACATAATTACAAAGGCCATATTTTCATTGTGTTTGTGTATACTTTGTAGGCATGGCAGATGGATTTTGATAACCCAGTGCACTTGTGTTTGACAGCAATATTGCTGAGAACTGGAGTGTTTGAGCAAGAGAATGAAATTTTCATACAGGTTGCATTTTCTGATAAAGATGACCATACAAAGGTATTTATTTTACTTAATTTAGCTGGGTCAGAAGCCATTGAAAGGGACCGCTCACTTGTGTATGCACCTGCTATCTATGCTGTGGGGGGGGGGGTAGCTGTCATACTGTTGTACAGGATAAGTCAAGGGAGGATCCAGAGTGCTTAAAACATAAATTTAGAGAAATGTATAACCCCCAAACAAATGTTACAATGGAGAGGTACTTTTTTATACACAAGATCAAAAGCCTGGTGAAACATTTGCAGTATATATAACTGACCTGAGAAATAAATCTAAAATGTGAAGACTTGGTGATTTAATGGATGAACTGATAACAAACAGACTTGTGTGTGGTACAAAAGATGATGCTGTGAGAAAGATTTTGCTCCATGACACTGATTTAGCTTTGAATAAGGCCATTGAGATTTGTCAGATATACAAGCTCACAGAAAAGCACACACATGTTTACAAATGAGAGCAGCTCTAGAAGGTAAAGTGACAAAGCTTATGTTGATAGTATGCAGCACATTATTAAAAGAAACAGGCCCAAGCACATGGCAGCTGTAACCCCTGCAGCACTCACTGGTAAACCCCAGAACTTTCCAGAAAATTCCAGACTTCACACAGTCTCAGTGAAGCATAAGAGTGAGTCAGCAAACTCAAAACCTGGTCCCCAACCCACTTTCATTGCCAACTGTCATAATTGTGGTGGTAATCATGAATCTAAAAGGGAAAAGTGTTTAGCTTTTGGTCAACAATGCCACAAATGTAATAAATGGAATAATTTCAAAAGATTATGTAAATCAAAAGGCCCACATTCTTTTAATAAAACAAAAGATTTTAAGAAATGAGTTGATCATTTAGACAGTGGAAGTTCTATTATTTATGTTGATGGTATGTCAGTGTTTCATGCAAAGGTCAATGTAGTAGATTTAAGGGCAAAGAATGAAGTATTTTGTACTGTTTGGATAAATGGCAAACCCATAGAGCTCAAAGTTGATACAGGTTCCAAGTGCAATGTCACGTCAGCAGAATCATTTGACATAGTATGTAAAGGTGAAATACTTGATTTGGCAAGGTGTGCAAAGCTTGTTGCTTATGGAGGTGAAGAAATTCAAACTGAGGGCTCAGTAGTCCTTTCATGTTACTCTGCTGGAAAAAGCTACGACTTGTTCTGTTTTGTGGTCAAGAGGCAATTCCAGTCATTATTAGGGCTCAGAGACAATTTGATAATGGGGCTGCTTTCATTTAATAAGGAAGTCCATTATGTTAGCTTAAAAGATCACTACTCTAATTTTGTCAGTACAATTTTTCTACCTATGCTGATCTTTTCGAGGACAAACTAGGCAAGCTTCCTGTTGTGTACTCCATGAAGTTAGACCCAGAGATCTGTCCAGTTATCAGGCCAGCTCATAAAGTTGCAATAGCTATGCAGGACAGAGTCTATGCCGAGTTAGATAAAATGGTGCAACAAGGTGTGATTTGTCCAGCTGAAACACCAGCTGAATGGGTATCTTCCATGGTGGCAGCTCATAAGAAAAGTTCAGATGACATCAGAATACATATTGAGCTACAGGATTTGAACAAATCATTAAAAAGACCTCATCATCTAATGCGCACAGTCAAAGAAGTCACAGCCTTGATGCCAAATTCCACTATTTTTTTCTTTCTTAGATGCAAAAGAGTTCATTTTGGCAAATTCAATTGTCAAGAAATCATCATTGCTCACTACATTCACTACTCTGTTTGACAGGTACAGATATCTGAGAATGCCATTTGGGATAAATTCTGCAAGTGAAGTCTTTCATCGAGCAATGGAGCAAATTCTTTATGGGTATCCTTGTGCCATTACAGTAGATGTCATACTGGTAGGAGGTTATGATGACGCCGAACAGAAACATCAGAAAAATTCTAGAAAAGGCACGTCAAGTGAATCTTATGCCCAATGCACAGAAATGAAACTTCAAGGTACAAGAAGTTACTTATGTTGGTCATTTATTTACAAGTACAGGCCGACAACCAGACCCTTCAAAACAAACAGCCATTCTTGAGATGTCAGCACCAGACAGTGTTCAAGTCCTGCAATGTTTTCTTGACATGGCCAACTACTTAGACAAGTTAATTCCAGACTTTAGCCAACTATCAGCACCACTCAGAGAGCTGACATGTAAAGTGTATCCTGGCCTTGGTTAGAACAACACCAGACAGCCTTTGAAGTCCTGAAACAGAAAATTGCTAGTCCACCAACACTCAGCTTCTATAATGTTCACAAGCCAGTAACACTGTCCTGTGATGCTGCAAAATTTGATTTAGATGCAGTCATTCTGCAAGAGGATCAACTTGTTGCCTACGCATTGAGAACTCTTGCCCAAACTGAGATGCAGTATGCCCAGATTGAGAAGGAGCTTTTGGCAATTGTGTCTGCATGTTTACAGTTCCATGATTATGTTTATGGTAGACCTATCCAAATTGAAACAGACCACCAACCATTAGTCACTGTCTTCAGAAAGCCTATACATTCTGATCCAGCCAGACTGCAACATATGATGCTGAGATTGCAAAAGTACAAATTCAATCTTGTCTACAAGAAAGGCAACTTCTTTAACTTGTTGATACATTATCCAGCTCACTCAGAAATACCACACAACAGCATGAGAATGAGAATCTTGATTTTGAAGTCATGGAAGTGAGAATTTTTTCTTCCACACTTCTTGATGAGCTGAGAGATCACACAACCACAGTTTCAGTTTTTCAAAGGCTCAACCACTTTATCAATCATGGATGGCCATCAAAGTAATCTAGTTTACCTCAAGAAGTGCAACCATATTTTTCATACAGAGATGAGATTTTGTCTGACAAAGGTATCATTATAAAAGGTCCAAAAGTGATTGTTCCAAAGTCCTTATAACCAGAGTACATTACTATCTTACATTGTGGTCACCCAGGAGTTGATTCTACCAAAAGAAAGGTGAGAAACCTAGTATTTTGGCCTTTGATGTCACAAAACATTGAGAGAGCACCTTTATCTTGTTCAGTGTGTGATAGTACAAAGTCACATCAACAGAAGGAACCACTTCAGCTCAAGCAAATTCCAGAACTACCTTAGTCATCAGTAGCCACGTATATTTTTGAATGGAATGGTTAACATTATTTGGTATTAGTAGACTCTTACTTCAATCGGTTTGAGATTGACCTACTTTCCAACCTAGCATCCAGTACTGTCATTAATAAGATGAAACATCATTTTGCAGTCCATGGTAGTCCACACAAAGTTATTTCTGACAATGGCACACAGTTTACAAGTCAACAGTTGAAAAGATTTTCTGAAGAATGGGACTGTACTCATGTCACAAGTATTCCAGAGTATAAACAGTCAAATGGTTTGAAAGAACGTGCAGTTCAAAGTGTAAAGCAGTTACTAGAGAAGTCAAAATGAGGTAATAGTGCTGTTTTCTAGAATCTTTTGAATCTCAGAAATGTTCCTCATGATAAACATCTTGGTTCACCTGCTCAGAGAATTCTGTCGAGACAAAGTAGAACCACATTACCAATCAGTAGTCACTTGGTTGCATGTGTCAAGAACAACAAGTTAGTGAAAACCAATCTGATTATGAAGCGCTTAACCCAGAAGTCCTACTACAATAAAACCAGCAAACCACTCAATCCATTACGGGAAGGAGAAGTGGTAAAGATGCAGATGTCCAAAGGTTATGATCAGATTGGTGTTGTGAAGAATATTAGTCTAGAACTGAGATTGTACATTGTGGAATCAGAAGGACCAACTTTTAGGTGAAGCTGGAAGCATTTCAGACCAGTGTCTGAGCCTATACCACAGCACATAGCCTGTGAGAAAGACTTTTAATCTCACTGTGAGTTGTCCAGTGTTCCAATTCCAGAGGAAATTCCAGAGAACATTCCTGTTCCTATGATGAATCCAGAAGTTCCTGATATGAGTTGTGCACTGCAGACTGTCCTTGTTGCTATCTTGGTCCAGATTGTTCTGTTACGAGATATGGTCAAAGCTCTAAACCCTGTAGCAGATACAAAGCAACTTGGATATGAACATTGTGTTTTTGTTTCCAATGTATAAACTAAGGCATGTCTATCTCTGATATTGTTTTGTATAAAGAACAATCTTTTTAAGAGAGAGGATGTAGATAATTATACCTTTAAGAAGCTATTCAAGGACTTGCACAAGTGTATAAATACTGAGCATGTGCGAGCCTGACTGTCATTTTGCAATAAGCAATTGAGATGCAAAAATGTATGTATAAAAGGTCTGTCTGTTAACTAGTTTGTCCATATTTTATGATGATGCTATCTATCCTGATGTGTTTCTATGTATTAAAGCATCTAAACAAAAACCCCAGTCTTCTTGTTATATGTGTTAGAGACAAACGAGCGACAAATGGTATAAATTAATATTGGTAAACAAAATGCATGTTTTACAATAGTTATCTGTCATACAAAACTACATTTAAATGGTAATGTTATATGAACTGCTAATGTATTGGTAATAAAATAACATCAACTAATTTCGTTCCTCTCTCCTAATGGAACAATCTGGATATGTCTTTTCAGCTTTTCTATCCAGTGCAACATGGACGTTATTTTTTTTCCCTTTGTCTTGTCACATTTAGCCTTGGAAAGCTACTGAGAATCTGAGGCATACTGTGATTCTTCCTGTTGCAGCTGGGGTACGGAGGGCAGCACTGATGCCTTACAGCACTTTGTTCACTATTTTCATTCTTGGTTAAGGTGCCTGCTCTGTCCAATGTAAACATGCTCCCTCTGTCTACATCAATTTTTGCTGTGTGCTTCTGGTTGAACTAAGTTACATTATCACCAAATGAATGAATCGCAATTATTATTCCATCTCTTCTCAATACTGCAAATATCACTGTGCAAGAGTCCACATGTGGACTGTACTGAAAGAATCCTGTTTTCCTTGTACACATGTAATACTCTGATAATGCCTTGCATAATTTAAATCTATTTTTTTGTAAACTGCTGACATCTCTATCATAATTTTCATTACAGGGTTCAAACTTGATAGAAATGCATGGTTGTTCATGCATCCTTTCCTTCTGCTTTGCAGCTGTGTCTCAGCTAAAACTGTATGGAAGAAAGTGAAGCAGATTTTGTCTAAAATGTTTCATGTAAACATGCTACCAAATAAATTTTGAATATTTTTCTTATGGATTCAGACAGCTTTCACAGTTGACCATGAACACAAAACCCATCTTACAGATACAAAACTCTGAAAACATTTTACATTTACAGGATAATAGCTAAGGGCAAGTTTCAGTAAAGCCTGCACAAATTTTTTTTGGTGTACACATCGTGCCATGATGCATACACAAGCGAGAACAATTTTAGATTCAGTAAGCATCACTTAGCAGAACGCAAGCATGCACAAACAGGGGACGTTCCATGGAATGCAAATTACCTCATAAGCAGTTGAATCTTATGTAAATGACCCAGTTGGAGGGATACAACAAGCAGAGAGACATCCGTGTAGACTCTGTGTCAGTGTCCATAGTGTATGCAGAATTCTTCTTCTTACAGGAGTCCACACAGACAAAAGGGGATGTAAAAGTCCACAAATATGGAAGTAACTCTCAAGAAAATGTTAGATCACATACATATATGTGCAAAAGAAACATTGTGGATGTCTAAAGATGGAAGGGAATATGTAAAATTAATAATAAATGTTTTTAATAATTTTGGCAGTGCTCAAACTTGCTTACCAGAAATAAAAAAAATAAAAAATAATAAATAACATTACTAATATGGTTTTCACAAATGTACTGTAGGACCTTACGTCTGGTCCAAACAATGGTGCATACGTGGTGTTACCAAGCTCAGATGGCTATCAACCATGTAGTTTCTAGGCTGTAATCACAGATATGTATACAAATAAAGTAGATTTCCTGAATTGCTAAAAGGAGCGACTGTGTCTTCATATCCACTTTATGTGGGCTCCTATACAATGTTGATATTCCCATATTCCCAGAGGATGTGAATGACATTGGGGAGGTGTGCTTATTATTTTTTGGATTTTTTGTTCCAAACGCATGTGTTTGGGTGGCTCGCTGCATGGCTTAGCATGTTCACGCAAGCAGATAACCCATGTGACAGTGATGATGTAGGCAGCAATCAATTCAAACTGGATATCTTCAATAAATATTTTTGACTTTTGTATAAGCTATTCTGCATGCTACTGCACATAGCGCCACATTGCACACTAAATTAGGGCCTTTAAATTATGTTAATTATATCCTGGGCTGGTGAACTGCATCATAATTAGCTAATCCTGCATGGTGTACCTAAAGGAGAGCTGTATAAAGTATGCATACACCCTACATTCTGATTTTTCCTCAATACTCTGGACCATTGGAGTAGACTTGTGAATTTTAACTGGGAAAATGCTAGGGGTTGCTGTAGGTCCACTACATCTGTATGTGCTAGATGCTGAAGTCAGTGCTGCTGGTGCTGCTGAGAATAGGCCTAGGTCGAGAAGGCAAAGAGTGTACAGGCCCAAGGTAACCTTCCAGGAGGTACATGAGCTAGAGATTGTAGAGAACTACAGGGTGGACAGAGACATATTACAAGATCTCACTGAGTTCTGCTGCCCTCAAGTCAGAGCCAGAGCTAACAGAGGGGAACCCATCCCAGTGGAAACAAAGGTATGTGTAGCCCTTAGGATACTGGCTACAAGTACTTTTCAAAGATCAACAGGGGACATGATGGGGGTGTCACAGGCATCTGCATCCAGGATATACCAATTCCTGTATGCTATGCTTCCACATGTCATTGAGCACATATCTTTTCCCCTTACCCATGAGGTGAGGCCCAGCAATATATAACACTTCTACCATGTAGCACACTACCCTGAAGTACTTGGTGCCATAGATTGCTCACATGTACATATCAAAGTACCACCTGGTGAGCAGGGTACAATCTATGTTAACCACAAGGGGTACCACTCCATCAACTGCCAGGAAATGTACAATATCCAGGGGATTATGCTGAATGTGTGTGCTGGCAACCCTGGCAGTTATCATGCCATCCATATCTGGCACACATCACATCTACACCAGATGTTTGCTGAGGGGACATCCAATGGGGCCATTTACTGGGGGATGCTGGCTACAACCTGGAACTGTGGATGAAGACACCCATCAGAAATGCACACACACCCATGGAAGAACCTGAAAATGATGCAAACGCACAAACTAGGAACATCATAGAGCATGCGTTAGGGCTTCAGAAGTCATGGTTCTGGTGCCTCAATATATCTGGTGGAGCCTTGCAGTATACTCCAGCCACATGTGCACAGATATTCACAGTATGTCTTATGCTACACAATCTGATCCTACCAAAACAGCTGCAGCAGAATCAGCAAAGGAAAAGGATACACAGTCCCCCACCAGTGCCTAGGTCATCACTGCCTCAGTCACAGGAGGACTCAGAGGAGGACTTGGCTTTGGCTAAGAGACAGCACATAGCACATTCACTGATAACCTATGGACCTAGGGACTAACACCTTACTCCTACTCACATGCAGATATTAAAATTGATGCCAGGTAACTCACATATCCTGTACCTATCCATGTATCGGCTGTGCACTGCTTGCATCAGACAGAGGCAACCTTGTGTCAACTGCTGCATTTGCAGTGTAAGTCCGTAACCTACACAGTAGTCTAAACTAATGAAGGCAGCTTCCACCTCCGCGAATATGTATGTTGATTCTGTAGTGGTTTGCAAAATGTAAAACCTCTGTTGCAGCTAAGAACGTCCTTTCCACTGTGAAAATTCTTCACAAAATGGAAGAAGTTGCGGGTAGCAAATACAATAAGTTAAGCAAATGCAGTTGGTTAACTCCTCATATCTCGTTAAAACTGCTTTATTAAAATGTAAAAAATATATTAAAAGACCCACGTCTGTGAGTACAAAAACAAAACACCACGTAAAAAATTCTTGAGCTCTTTTAATCCAGGGTTACTAGTTAATAGTTAATATTTATAGGAGTATAGGAGTTTCATTTACATGAGCTCCTATATGGATATCATGTGATGTTTTCGAAGACAATGTCGACTATGCTGAGTAGATCAGCTCAACGGACATTGTGACATGGTTGTGATTCTGGTTTCGATGGTTTATTTCAAAATTACGAACGGAAATTGTTTTGCCTTTGGCAATTTTGATAGTAAACTATATATATATATATATATATGTTTAATATATATATATATATATATATATATATATATATATATATATATATATATATATAGATAGATAGATCTAGGACTTTTGATCAAAAGATCAAAAGCCCAAATCCATTACCACCGAACACACTTTAACGAAAGTGCTTTCATTGAAAACGTGCTTTCATTAAAGTGTGTTAAAAAAAAAAACACAAAATCTACTTGAATGCAGGCCCCCCTGCACCCCCGATGTCGAGGGCAAGCACCCCACACCCCCCTACTTTAATATTCTCTCTCAGAGGTCTCATTAAAGTGGGGAAAAAGGAATTTTCCCTTACCGCACAGTAGTACGACCAGAACAACAAGCATACTTACGTGAAAGTGCTGCTTCTGTGAACAGCACTTTCATACAAGTATGCTCACCAATAGGGAGAGAGCTAGAAATGGGGTAGGGGTTATCCTAATGGAACAGTATGCCAAGAGTGTTTTGGAGGTGAAGAGAGTGTCTGATAGAGTGATGTTTATGAAGCTTGAAATTGATGGTATAATGATGAATGATGTTAGTGCATATTCTCCACAAGTTGGGTGTGTGATGGATGAGAAAGAAAAAAATTTGGAATGAGTTGGATGAAGTGGTGGTGAGTGTACCTAAGGGTGAGAGACTAGTGATTGGAGCAGACTTCAATGGGCATGTTGGTGAAGTGAACAGAGGGGATGAGGAAGTGATGGGTAGGTATGGTGTTAAGGAGAGGAATGCAGAAGGTCAGATGATTGTGGATTTTGTGAAAAGGATGGACATGGCTGTAGTGAATACGTATTTTAAGAAGAGGGAGGAGCAAAGGGTGACATACAAGAGTGGACAAAGATGCACACAGGTGGATTATATCCTACGTAGGGGGGCCAGTCTGAAGGAGATTGGAGACTGTAAAGTGGTGACTGGGGAAAGTGTAGTTAAGCAGCATAGAATGGTGGTCTGCAGGATGATGTTGGTGATCAAGAAGCGGAGGAGGAGTGTGAAAGCAGTGCCAAGGATTAAATGGTGGAAGTTAAAAAAGGGTGATTGTGAGGTGGATTTCAGGGAAGAGTTAAGACAGGCACTGGGAGGCAATGAAGAGTTACTGAATAGCTGGGTAACTACAGCTGAGCTAGTAAGGGAGACTGCTAGGAAGGAGCTTGGTGTGACATCTGGACAGAGGAAGGAGGACAAGGAGACATGGTGGTGGAATGAGGAAGTACAGGAGAGTATACAGAGGAAGAGGCTGGCGAAGAAGAAGTGGGATAGTCAAAGAGATGAAGAAAGTAGCCATGAGTATAAGGAGATGAGGCCCATGGCAAAGAGAGAGGTGGCGAAGGCTAAGGATAAGGCATATAGATAGTTGTATGAGAGATTGGACACTAAAGATGGAGAAAAGGACCTGTACCGATTGGCTAGACAGAGGGACAGAGCTAGGAAAGATGTGCAGCAGGTAAGGGTGATAAAGGACAGTGAGGGAAACGTACTCACAAGTGAGGAGAGTGTGTTGAGTAGATGGAAAGAGTACTTTGAAGGGCTGATGAATGAAGAGAATGAGAGAGAGAGAGAAGGTTGGATGATGTGGGGATAGTGAATCAGGAAGTGAAGCAGATTAGCAAGGAGGAAGTAAGGACAGCTATGAAGAGGATGAAGAATGTAAAGGCTGTTGGCCCAGATGACATACCAGTGGAAGCATGGAGGTGCTTAGGAGAAATGGCAGTGGAATTTTTAACCAGATTGTTTAATGAAATTTTAGAAAGTCAGAGGATGCCTGAGGAGTGGAGAAAAAGTGTTTTGGTACCTATCTTTAAGAATAAGGGTGATGTGCAGAGCTGCAGTAATTACAGAGAGATAAAATTGATCAGTCACAATTTGATGTTATGGGAAAGAGTAGTGGAAGCTAGGCTAAGAAGGGAGGTGATGATTAGTGATCAGGAATATGGTTTCATGCCAGGAAAGAGCACTACAGATGCAATATTTGCTCTGAGAGTGTTGTTGGAGAAATACAGAGAAGGTCAGAAGGAGTTGCATTGTGTCTTTGTGGACTTAGAGAAAGCATATGACAGAGTGCCTAGAGAGGAGTTGTGGTATTGTATGAGGAAGTCGGGAGTTGCAGAGAAGTATGTAAGAGTGGTACAGGATATGTACAAGAGTAGTGTGACATTGGTGAGGACTGCGGTGGGAGTGACAGATACATTTAAAGTGGAGGTGGGATTACATCAAGGATCAGCTCTGAGCCCTTTCTTATTTGCAGTGGTGATGGACAGGTTGACAGATGAGATTAGACAGGAGGCCCCGTGCACTATGATGTTTGCAGATGACATTGTGATATGTAGTGAGAGTAGGGACCAGGTTGAGGAGACCCTGGAGAAATGGATAAATGCTTTAGAGAGGAGAGGAATGAAGGTCATCAGGGCTAAAACAGAATATATGTGTGTAAATGAGAGGGAGGGTAGAGGAATGGTGAGGATGCAGGGAGTAGAGTTGATAAAGGTGGATGAGTTTAAGTACTTGGGATCAGCAGTTCAGAGTAATGGTCAGTGTGTAAGAGAGGTAAAGAAGAGAGTACAGGCAGGGTGGAATGGGTGGAGAAGAGTGTCAGGAGTGATTTGTGACAGATGGGTACCAATAAGTGTGAAAGGGAAGGTCTACAAGAGGGTAGTGAGACCAGCTATGTTATATGGGTTGGAGATGGTAGCATTGTTGAAAAGGCAGGAGTCAGAGCTGGATGTGGCAGAGTTAAAGATGTTAAGATTTGCACTGGGTGTGACTAGGATGGACAGGATTAGGAATCAGTATATTAGAGGTTCAGCTCAGGTTGGACAGTTTGGAGACAAAGCAAGAGAGGCGAGATTGCGTTGGTTTGGACATGTGCTGAGGAGGGATGCTGGGTATATTGGGAAAAGGATGCTAAGGATGGAGTTGCCAGGTAAGATGAAAAGAGGAAGGCCTAAGATGAGGTTTATGGATGTGGTGAGAGAGGACATGCAGGCAGTTGGTGTGAAAGAGCATGATGCAGAGGACAGGAAGAAATGGAAACAGATGATCTGCTGTGGCGACCCCTAACGGGAACAGCCAAAAGAAGATGATATATATATATATATATATATATATATATATATATATATATATATATGTGTGTGTGTGTGTGTGTGTGTGTGTGTGTGTGTCTGAATTGCCTGACATACCCAGATTGTGGTAGTTAATGCTGCACTATGACACATATATAATGCTGGTCAAAGGACCAAAAGTAAGGGGTCAGCAGTAGATAATGCAATTACTTACAGCCCCCTTTGCCTGCTGGATGTCACCACACATACACCAACAAGTGTACAAGTTGTGCAACATATAATGTTGTGTACACATACATTGACAGGGCAAATTGTTTTTGGTCACATGCCTGCCCATCCAATTGCAGACAAACACAAATGGCTAAAATGGCTACTGCTGCCACATAGCTAAGATTAAAAAACAGTTGTCTGACTGCTAGGCTACTATATACAGATGACAGCAAGATGTCACTCTGCAGGCGACATACACAGACCATGTGTATGCCCTCTACAAAAAGTTCACCTGTGCTCATGTGTAAAGCAGACTTGAGTGGTGATGCATGCATTAAGTGCTGTGTTCTGTAATGTATAAGACTAGATTGTTAAGGGTTCTAATCTCTCTCCAGCCCATTTGGTGGGTGTGGTTCTGTGTGTATTTCCCTACAAAACAAGTGTGAATACCCCACTGACCTTTCAAACTGCATTAGATATGCACCTTTTGGGCCTTGCAGTTGATGCAGACCTCTAAACTCCTGTCTTCCACAAGACCTGCTGATGTCATCTATCATACGACTACCAGCAGCTATCTTAATGGCAGACTTAAGCTGTGGCATGTGTGTTAATTACTGTAATCTGTAGGATGTAAGATTAGATAGGTAGGGATTCTAATCTCACTCCAGCCCAGCTGGTGTGTATGTGCATCTCCCTTTAAAACAAGTGTGAATCCCCCACAGACTTCCATGCTACAAAGGATATGCACTTTTTGGCCCTTGCAGTATATACAGGCCTCCAAACTCCTATCTTCCACAAGGCCTGCTGATGTCTTCTACCATAAGACTACACTCCTATGTTCCACAAAGTCTCCTGATGTCATCTACAATAAGACTACCAACAGCAGTCCTAATTTCCAATTTAAGTGGTGGTGCATGCGGTAAGTAGTATGATGTGTATTGTGCAAGACTAGATTGGTAGGGGTTCTATTCTCACTCCAGCCTACTTGCTGCATTTGTATGCATTTCCCTACAAAAGAAATATGATTATCACACTGAATTAGAAAGAGGCAGGGTTTTCACTGCTTTGGGTGTAGCAGGTGATGCAGGCATCCAAATTCCTGTTGTCCACGTGGCTTGCTGATTTGATCTATTATATGTGTACCTAAAGACATTCTGCCATTAGATTTGCGCTTAGATGTGTGTGTTAAATGCTTTGATCTGTAGTGTATAAAACTAAATCATTAGATGTTCTAATCTCATTGCAGCCAACTTGGGGTCTGTGTGTGTGTGTGTGTGTGTGTGTGTGTGTGTGTGTGTGTGTGTGTGTGTGTGTGTGTGTGTGTGTGTTGATCAGTGCTCTGAAAACATTAATTGGTAGTGGTACCATTCTTACTGTAGCCAAGTTTGTGTTTGTGGTTATTAGGCAGAGCATTTTACATCGATCTATGGGTTCATAGGATCATTGGAATTTACTAGGCTAATGGCCCTAGGGCCCTTACAATCCTAGCCAAGTTTTTAACCTTATTTTCATGATAAGCACCTATTGCCCATGTTGAAGGGGGACACGGGTAGAACCCCCATGGTGAAATTATGGTCACACATCCAATTGTACAGATTGCATTTGAAGAGGGCCAATGAAGTGCGCTGTTTGACATTAAGTGGGAATCTGTTGCAAAGGTTTAACACTGGTAGACATATCCCTCCCTCCAGCATGTTTATTGATGTCACATACCATCTTAAGGTCCTTACAGTGAGTAATCCATGTACCATTTGACTTAATGATATGCAGCATTTCCAATAAAGCAGGGTCAGAGATTGCCTCATATGCACCTCTGAATAGTCTGTATGACACAGACTAAAGTAACAATGATTTCAGATGATCCCCATAGGACAGATGCCGAAGAATTGAATTTCCCTTGTAAGGGACCTTTGTGGTCCCTGCAGTTGCCACTGGTGCTTGGAAACATATATAACAAAATGGCCATTGCACTCAAATATTGGTCTGATGAGGGAAGAGTACATGGAGGTTATAACTACTTCATATTCAGGTGAGAGTGCCCTCAGTTATGACATGAGTAAGATATAATGTCGTCGTTACCACTGTGGAGATGTGGTGATTTAGTGTATGGTAGGTGTAAACCTGTGTGCCTGGTCTCACCCCTGAGTAAGTACTTAAGGTGTTGCTGTTGATGTGCTTCTCTGAAAGAAATGATACTATATATATTTGCATGGAGTTTAAACCCATGATTGTAGCAGCAATCATTTGGTCATATATAACCCTCTTGTAGAATGTTGACATAATTCGTAGAGTCTTTGACTCATTTTGCAGGCATCGTCAAACCTTGTCATCCTTAGACATTCACTTTGTGTTTGTATGTTGGATAAATGGATTCTAAACCTTGGAGGACCAAGGACTGAACCCTGTGGAACACCACTGGTTACAGCTCTGCTACTGGATGTGGATACCTCAATTCTGACTATATGAGTGCTATCAGTGAGCTAGTTAGTAACCCCTCTAATATTACTGTTGATGGCTAGCTGGGTGGGTTTGTCAATGATGTCTGAGTGGGGGATAGTTTCAAATGGCTTGGCTAAGTCCATGTGGTTGTATGCACAGATGTCCCATCGTCCAGGTCATTGGTGATGGTCTCATAGATGTCCACCAGTTTTAACAGGCATAATATTCTTTTCACTGATCCAAACAGTGTAGGGTCACGTGTTTGTAGATTACCTATATCTTTGTTGAAAAATTCCATAATGATTTGCCCCATGGGCTTACAGGTATGGCTAGTCAGGCTAATAGGTCTATAGTTCCCATGATCGGTGGATGCACCAGCTCTGTGCAAAGGGATAACAGTGGCTGATTTCCAGTCAGCTGGGATGTGGCTGGTGATTATACTGTGATTGCAAAGAGTTTCTAATAGTGTAATCCTATTGTTGCAGGACAAGGATGGGTTTCAGAGCCCCTTTCAGTGTTTGCAGAGGGTAAGCTCAAACCTTTACTGCCCAGTGCTCCATCAGTACTTAGAGGTACTCAACATTTTCTTTCTATGTTGTTTGCAGCAGTATCTGGGCTTGATGTCTCTGATTATTTTTTGGTGATGTTAGACATTCAAACATTATTTACTGTCATCCCTAACAACCAAGCTGATGTGGACTCTATTAGATAATTTTTGATGAATAATAGTGCGTATTTGCACAATATGGACACAGTTTTGTGTACTTTATTGGATTTAATATTGGACAATAACATCTTCATGTTTGAAAGGTTGGGGTAGCAATGGGCACGCCTTGTGCTAACAGTTATGCCAAATTTGTGTTAGCACAATGGAGGAATGAAAGTGTCTATGCTAGCAACCCATTTGGTAAACTTATTAAATATTATGCACAATTTGTGCATGACGTATTTGTCCTATGGGCAGGCAGCTTCAGTGAGCTTTTTGATTTTGTGAATTATCTTGAAAGTGCGTGTGGCTTTTTAAGATTTACAGTTTGTCATTCATTAACATCTATTGATTTTTTTAGATGTTACAGTTTTTAAAAATGTTCTTGGGTCATTGGAAACTAAAATGTACAGGAAACCCTGCTGAAGGAATGGAGTTTTGCACAGATCCAGCATGCACACCCCCCACATTTTTTCTAATATACTCAAAGGTTAATCTATGAGGTTTTCAAGATTATCTACTAATGATGACATTTGTGAGAGTGCTCTTGATATGTTTAACAATGTTTTTTTACGTAGAGGCTATAACCATCATTCTATAGCCAGTACACATATGGCAACCATTAGTAATAGAAAGGATATAGCTTCCGCCTATTTTTCATCTAGATTCACTTTCCATCAGACTAAACAGCCCAAAGGCATGAAGGATGGTTCTAGTTTATTTTTTACATATTCCAGCAATGTTCAGCAATATTGCAATGTTATAAGAAAGAACTGGCCTATTTTGCTAGCTGACGGCAGTACTGGGCAGATAGTTGGGGCACATCCTTCTTTTGTTTTTATTAACAGTATGTCCATTAAGAGGCCTTTGTGATATGGACCTAGAAGTATTGAAGTAGAGTCCACCAGTAAGAAAGGAACATTTCCATAATTGCAAGGCTTGTTCTTCCATTTCCTGTGATGTTTGTTTCATTCATCCAGTTACAAGACATATTTTTCCCCTAGATTTACAGCCACTTGCAGGAGCAGCAATCTGGTATACTTGGCTACCTGCAGCTGATGTTCTGGCCTTTATGTTGGTAAGACAACTAGACAGCTAAGGGATTGTATACTTGAAAATTTGGGCCATATTTGTAGAAATATATCAACCATTGCATTAGCTAATCATGCTATGTCCCATCCAGGGCATAATGTTTTTAGGTTTAGGGTGTTACAGTTACTTAGAGCTAGTGTCAGAAGGGGTGACTTTAACACTTACATTGAAATGTGTGAGTTAAAATGGATTATTTCCTTACAAGCTCATAGGTTACCTGTTTTTAAGTCTGGGGTTTCACTTCAACCCGCATTGATTAGGAGGTGGTGACTTTGATTCGTTGTCCATAATTGCTTTGATTGATATAGATTGATGATTGGTTAGTAATTGTAATAAATCAAATGTTCTTTTTTGTTCTGCATGGTCTGATGAAGCAGCAGCCCCTCAAAAGCACTAACCTTTTGTTTTAATAAAAGTTTTATTTTATTTCACTGTTTTTTTTTTTTTTTTTTTTTTTTTTTTTACTTATACAGTGGTGGGTGACTCACATTTCTCTTTTTTTACTATTTCTTATTTGATTTGTGGGTCACCTTTGGCAGTTAGGTTGCTTGTGTTTTTACTCTACACCCTTGTGTTTGACAGCCTCATATACAATGTCTGTAGGCACTCTTTGCAGGGAATAATCGGATGGCCATGTATGCACAGAAAACATCTTCAACTTTGCAGTCATTACTTTGGCCTTGCAGGTCTACAGTGGCTGTCAAGCAACCAGACAGCAATTGGATGTTGTGTGAAATGATGTGGAAACACAGAATTGTGTTCTGGTAACATAAATGTACACTATGACATACCTAGGACATTTGGGAGGGGGAAACACATTGGCTAATGGTGGCCAGTCCTTTGCAGTAGGCCTCATATCCATGTCACTCAGATGTCCACCATCATGCTGTTGAAGGGTGGGCTGCATGAATTGCTATGAAATTGTCAACTAACATGGATCACTGCCACTGTGGAGCTTGATGGAGCTACCTTGGACATCTATGTCACCTGACATTGAACATTGTATTGTGTCACAGCAGCTGTGCTCCTAATCAGCATGAAGTCAGTACCCTAGTCAAATCCTACAATGCTCATAACACAATGTATATTACTTGCAAAAGTCAAATGATTGCTCTTGTCAATAATCAGGGTATCTACCTGAAAAAGGCTATGTCAAGCCTATAGGGATTTGCATCATGTGGGACAACTGAGTGGATCAACAAACAGGCTGTGGCCTGCTTCTCATCTTGAGCTTGGTACTAAAGTTTGGCTTCTGGTTATAGTAAAAGAATAGGAGCTTTGTATCCCATCAGAATGTGGCTTTGATGTGACCAGCAGAAGTAGTAGCCAGGCACCAGCAATTCAGGGTGCTACCCTCTCTTCAACATTTTTCACATGGTAATTATTTGTTTTCATAGGTTCATAGGTTCATAGGTTCATACTAGGCTATCTGCCCGAGGGCATTTACAAGCCTAGCCCATCGTTTTGTGGCTTACACCACCCCTTTAGTATGGGGAACTATA
This sequence comes from Protopterus annectens, assembly GCF_019279795.1. Classification (NCBI taxonomy): domain Eukaryota; kingdom Metazoa; phylum Chordata; order Ceratodontiformes; family Protopteridae; genus Protopterus; species Protopterus annectens. The sequence goes on from NC_056746.1 coordinate 1,473,322,311, forward strand.
CCCATTATTTTGCTGTGCCTCTGTCGAGCAGTGACACTGAGGTAATCCCTGGGGTATATCTGCGATCTCCCATCCATTGGTCAAGATTTCTCTTGAACAAGGCCAGCGAGGTGCTCTGCCTTGTTCAGTAGGCATTGCATGACTACTGCCTAACTGCAGCATAACTGTGTAAATACACCATCCTTACCTTTATGGGGTGTAAGTATTAGTTTCCCCTCCAGTGTTTGCCTGTGCTTTTTCTTGGAAATAATGATGGAATTAACTGCAATACCGAGTGGCACGCAAGACAACCAGAAGTCTCAGTAGCTTGAGATTTAAAGCCATGAAAAGAATTATCATAGAAATGATCATTAAAGATGTAGTACACCTATGGGCAGTGGACCAAACCTCGTTTGGTTTTGACAAGGAAAAATCATGCCTATCCTACCTGGTGGACCTCAGTGAGTGGTAAACAAAGCAGTGGATGAGGGGAAAATAGTTTACTCCACCTACAATGGCCTGACAAGGCATTTGTCAATCTTAGGGGCATCAGGCATTGTTGACCAACTGTACAGGTTAGTTACAAACTAATATGTCAGACGATGGATAGCCAAGTGGGTGACAGACCTTATCTAGGAAAATAGCATTGGGAAGTCCACTGCTACAATGAGACCAGTTGCCAGTGGACTCCATCACAAATTATTTCTGGGACTGCTTCTTGTAGCCATTTACGTCTCTGCAGTCAAGGCCTCTGACTAAAGCAGATGATTGCAAATTAGGACCTGTCATTGAATCCCACACTGACTCAGCAGTTATCCAGGATGGACTGACACAGACATTCAATTGTTGTCAGAGCGGACTAACACTAAATGCCAAGGAAAGCACAATACTATCCCTTGGGAAGTCATCCACCTGTGGTAACTATCAGACTGACTGCACACCTCCAACCATTGACCCAGAAGTTAGGGACTTAAGTACACATAAATAGTTATCTAGAATCTGACTGTCATGTGTCAGTAATATCTGGAGATTCATTCTATGTTGCACAATCTTTAAACAAAGGTATGGTATGTAAATCTGAGAAAGTCATCATTCCACTGTATTTGGCATTCATCACACCAATCACTGAGTGCAATTCTACCTTTGGTATATAACTAACCAGGCATATCCAACAAATGTAACATCCACAGAGGTTCCTGTGACACCCTTGCACTGGCCCAGCTTAGTCTTTACCACTGGCAACAGTGAGGGATGTACACAATGGGAAGATAACAAGTACATACACAGTAAAGTACAATTTCCCTTAAGAGCACGCAGAGATCACAGTCAGCCTGGGGGATAGTTTCTCCCTCTTTCTCCAGATCCCCATTAAGACTCCCCACTGGCACAGCTAAAGGGTGAAGATCAGATGAGTGGCCAAGCTAAGACCTCCAGCATCCTCTCTGTCCAACCAGTGTTTCATGTCCCTGGCCAAGTAGCTGACACACACACACTTTGAGATTTGATTGATATACAAATACACACAAACACACACACACACACACACACACACACACACACACACACACACACACACACACACACACACACACACACACACACACACACATACCTGGATTATTAGCTATGCTCCCTTCTGCCCAGACTATAAGGTAGTTATCACTGTTACCAGCCAGCTCTTACTTATCAGCTACCATAAGGCCCTTACAAAGGGTGCCCATTCCTACTGTGTAATGTTAGTGTTATCCATATTGTAAGTGTGACCAAGACCAAGGCTATTTAGGAGTGGCTTGTACAATGTCACTGAATACATATGCAAGTAATCCAAGAGCTTAAATATGTCTCACAAATATCAGCCACAAAGATAGGTTTAAATATATTTGATAATAAATAATAAAAGAACAAGACAATACTCAATCAACACAGTAGCTACAGACTTCAGAATCACAGAAAATATTTTAAAACAACATTGCAGGACAGTCTCAAATAAATACAGAAAACATCTAAACTAATCTTCACTATATTCCTATCTATATCTAAGAGATACTGTAAACTAGTTACGTAATATTAGCAAGGCAAATGCTGGTGAATGGATGTTCTTGCTAGGTCCAAGACAAGATACAAAATGCCTAATCTCCCTCTCTGAGAGAGTTCTTAAATTAATATCACACAATACTGCTGGGTTAGCCTGGATGATATCACTCTTTGTCACCTGCCCCAGATACCAACAGAATTTTAGCATCTCTGTGTGGGAAGTACATATCTCTCAGATGTTTGCCCAGAACTGCAAGTTGCAAAACAATTAAACACTTTTACATTTTAAACATAGTAATTATTCCTGTTTCAAGACGATAGGAAAACCTCTAGCTCTAGACATTGTGTCTGCTTACTGAGAGATAACACAATTGTAAAACACTTTACTTTTCAATTTATTTTCTTGAAGTTTTGAAGTTAACACTGTATGTTCCAGCTTCTACTATTAAAACGTACATTTGCACAGATATATAGCTCATATACATTTCTATTCTTTTCAGTAGGGTACACTGTAGTTACATTCTTGGAGCTCAGTACATAACATACAGTTCTGCACACACTTCTGCACCAGTAGTTTAATGTACACATAACAGATAGTTCTCTTAAATTTGTAAGACAAGCATATGAATCATATTAATATTCACAAATGACATGCAATTATTTACAAAATTCCAGATAGCGGGGCTGGCAATGTCACAGTTCTACAGTAAACCAATACACAGTGTACATAAAAATGTCCTATACAGACTGCATCAGGGCTGTAACTGTCTATTTTGTCTCCTACATGCTTTGTAGGAGAGGTATATGCCTGCCATGCAGGGGGGTGTCAGAAGCCACTGTGTACCTCTAGCATATCCAGGAAAGGAGTAGCACGAGAACTACCTGTCCTACACACCTACAAATTGACTGTGGTATAACTAGGACATGCTGGAGAGACAGATAAGTAGTCCACAGACAAGCCTTTGGCTGAAGCACTTGGGCTTCAGACCAGTTGTTTTACATTAAGAATGTTTGTGGTCTGCACTGTTGTGGCAGGACAGGTAGCTTACATCCTTCTAAGTTGGGAGTGGCTGATTGAAGGCTTAGTGTATGTTATTCTAAGAGTTTATTAGTTCTGGTTTAAGCACTTGGGCTTTGGGCCAGTTATTTTACATTAAGAAGGTGTGGTCTGCACTCTAGTGGAATGAGAGGGTAGATTCTGCCCATTCTGAGCTGGGAGTTTCTGGTTAAAGTTTTATTGTGCCTGCTTATTTGAACTGTTTCTTTCTGAAATTGGTATACCTTGTTTGCTGCTGAATCTAGATTTCTTTGTATAACTCGAGCACTAATCCAGACCATCTTTTTTGGAGAAGGTCCCCCTGCACCCTAGTGGCAGAAGTGTGCAGTTAGAACTTGTCTGATCGAAGACTGCTGGAATGGGGCTCAGTTTTTAGCTTTTTATTGTTTAATTTATTTATATCAGTTTTCTCATTTGCTACTGTTATATTAAAAAAATACACTTTATGCATCACCGCTTAGGTAGGGTTAAACTACTCTTGGTGCCATAAAGTCTTCTCTTCAAATTTTCCCTTACAACTAGCCAGTTTTTTAGTGTTAGCACTCAAACCTGTTTCTTTGAGCTCAGCACTTGTTCAGAACTCATTGTAAGCACTAAATAAGCTACAAATTACTAAAGTACTCAACTTTCCTCACTCGTCTAGAGGAAAACAGTTTTTAGTACTTAATAAATAAGCACCTATCCAGGCATGTCTAAAGGTCAGCTCCCAGTGTTGTCTCCTGTCTACCTGATGAATCTGGGCATCTTGGGGCAATGCAGCAATTGCCTCATGTACACAGACAACCCTATCCTCCTACAACCCAGCACTACAACCTGTGAGAGATACATTTATATAGCCAAACTGGAAGCAAAGCTCTTTTCACCCAAGACTGGACTAGACAGTCAAGAGGAGAAGGTAAACACTTGCACCACACCAGACTCACCACATAGTCCCTCAACCTTAAAACATACCCCACCAAAACACACACAGAGCAACATAAAACACACGCCCACATTTGCAGAGGCTCACAATAAAAATCTCCTCAAGCACTAGAGACCTCCAAAGCAGAAACAGGTGCAAACTCCACCTCCCAACACAACCAAAATGACACATAGCCCACAAACTCAGTATGCCACTCAACCACAGCCCATAAAGCATGACAATGTACCCAACACTCTAGTCATAGGTGACTCTATAGTCAGGCACACTGATGTTCCACTCAACAGGCTAAACAAGGAGAAAGTTACTGTCAGATGCCTGTTGGGTACCAGGATCCACCACGTAATGCACACACTCAGGTGACTCCACAAGTACAAATATGACTCTGTCACTGTCCATGTTGGTGTGAATGACTTAAGACATAAATCCCTGGACTACATGAATAAAGACATGGAGGAGCTCTCCGATCTTGTAGCCCAGGCAGGTATGACCCTAGCCCTGAGTAGCATCCTGCCATCTCCCAGAATGATAGCACAGTACAAGGACAAAATGAATTACTTCAAAAATTGGCTAAGCTTCTGGTGTTATTTTAAGGAGCTCCAGTATCTGTTTGCCTGAGATGACATGATCGACAGACCATGAAGCTTTGCCAGAGATGGCCTGCACCTGTCGCCCTTGGAATTCTGGATACTGGCTAAGGCTCTTGCCACCCGTATAGTGCCTTTTTAGGCAAGGTTCAAATGACAAATTTACCACCATAACAGGTACAAGCAAGCAAAATCTGTGGGTAATGCTAGAAGTCTAAACCTCAAAATGCATTCATTCGAGGGACTCCTTAAAATGGAGAACATTGACATTTGTGCAGTGACAGAGACCTGGTTCAAAGCTGCAGAGAGCACCCCTGCATTACCAGGCTAGAATTCATACCACACCATTCGGCCACCTATCCTGGACCAAAACACTAAAGGTGGAGGCGTGACCACATTCATTAAGGATATCCACAACTCCATGCTAGTTGCTCAGCATAATGCATCTGAGATTATCCAAGTGCAACTAACTCTGGGCAAGATCACAATCCAAACTGTAACTTGCTACAGATCCCCCACCTTGTCCCAGGATTCCCACTCCTCATTTCTTGATACGCTGGAAAATATTAGGCTACAACCTAACACCCAAATAATGGGTGATTTCAGCTACCCCACCATTAACTGGGAAAACCACTCATGTACCAACTCTTTTGCTCAACATTTTCTGGAATTCATAAATTCTAACACCTTGGATAAACATATCCACACCTCCATCAGGGGCAGCAATATCCTAGTCCTGGTCATTACCAACATGGGCGACCAGAGTTACACACCAGAGGTCAATTCCGCATTGGTCAGATCCTACCACAAGCTAATTAGCCTAGACATCCACATCCCGCCCCCACCCCCTTTAGGGAAACCACCATAAAATATTTCTCCAAAGCCAACTTCATGCTTCTTAAGACAGAAGTGGCAAACTTCACAACACCCATGCAGATGGACAATAGAGGTACGACTGCTGAATCCTACACAAATGCACTTTATAAGCACATACATGATTGCATGGATTGTGCTATCCATAAAAGAACCAATATGCTATCCACCAAAAAAAGGAAGCCAATCTGGTGGTCCCCTGCCATAAACAAACTCTACAACAGAAGAAAGAAACTGTTGCAAAAAAGAGTAAAATCCCATGACTGGAAGAACTCCCTGGTCAGCCTTAGCAAGAAGCTGAGATCCCTCATAAAATCCTCCGAAGCTAGTTATGAAAACAAAATTGCCACTGATTCTAAAGACAACCACAAAGCATTCTATAGTTATGTCAAGAATATCAATGGCAACACTCAGAACTGCTCTGAGTTACAGCACAATGGCACTAAATATACAGAACCAACTGATATTGCCAACATCCTGGCAGATAGGTTCAGTGCTAACTTTACCCCCTCACCCCCTAAAGGGCCCATATCTATACCGGAAGAATGCAAAGTTCCTGTAAGTACGGCTGCACAGTTAAAAAACACACTCTCCAAAGCCAAGAACACAGCACCCATGGGACCTGACAACATTCTAGACTACATTCTACATGAACTACAGAATGAACTAGCACCCCACCTAAGCACCATGTTCAATCTTAGTCTCACCTCAGGCTTTGTGCCCACTGAATGGCGCACAGTGACAGTTATTCCACTCCACAAAGGGGGAGCCACCACAGACCCCGGGAACTACTGCCCCATTAGCCTAATGAGCCTGGTCTTCAAGGCCATGGAAAGTTTGATCATGGAACTTATAAACAAAGACATTGGTAATCTCCAAACTCTGGAACCCACCCAGTTCGGGTTTTTAAAAGGCAGATCATGTCTCCTAAACCTGATTGACTTCTTTGAAGCAATCACCAAAGCCATAGACGAGGGTAAGGTGGTTCACACAGCCTATCTAGATCTTACCAAGGTTTTTGACACCATCCCCCACTCTGAAATTATAGATAAACTCACTAAGCTAGATATAAATCCCTATGTCACAAGATGGGTTGCCAACTGGCTCACTGACAGAACTCGCACTGTGAAAGTAGTAGACTCCAAATCCGACTTCAGACCAGTGACAAGTGGAGTACCACAAGGTTCAGTCCTGGGTCCTCTCCTGTTTGGGATCTACTTTTCTGAAGTACAGGCTAACACAGAAGGTCTTTGGCTAACAAAGTTCGCAGATGACTGCAAACTAGGAGTCATAATTGAAACTCCTAATGATGTTGACATCCTACAAAATGGCCTCACTGAGACAGATGCTTGGTGTCAAAGCCATGGCCTCAAGCTCAATGCCAAAAAGTGCATTGTCATCCTCTTTGATAAAAACTCTGCACCCATGAGCTACCACTTAGGTGGTAGTCTACTTAACACCGAAAGTGTGATAAGAAACCTTGGGACACAGGTGGACAGTAGTCTTTCCTTTGATAATCACATTGCCACAGTAGTCAGGAAATCCTTCTATGTGGCACACCTCATCACAAAATGTTTCTCATCCAGGAAAAAAGAGGTCATTGTTCCCCTCTACTCATCACTCATTAGACCCATTATAGAGTACTATGCCCCTTTTGGTATGTACCTCACAAGACATCTACAACAACTGGAAAGGCCGCAGAAATACCTCACAAAGAGGATTACCTGCCTCAAACAGATGCCCTACGCAGACTGTCTCAAAAAACTCTAGCTTTATTCCATCGCATATCACCTACTCGGAGGTGATCTCTGCCTGACATACAAAGCTATGTCAAACCCAGACCTTTTGGACATGCTCCACTTAAAGAAATCTTAATCCCTCTAAGCTGCATGCTCTAGGGACCTAAACATTGCCACCACAATAAACAGAACATGCTGGAGGGATAGATTCCTGTCCCAGAGGCTTCCCATACTCTGTAAAAACTACCTATCTATAGCAAACAAAGCTCCTCATTCGCACTCTTCAAGAAAAATCTTGATGATTGGATGGGAAATAAGAAATTCACCCTGGGGATCACCACGTCTGTGGCTCTGCTCCACAGGGGCACAGGAAAATAATTTTCTTGGGTGGCAAAAGCCAGGGTACCTTTTTGACTAGGCTTATATAAGCCCTAGGTCCAATAGCCTAGTACCTACCTATGAACCTATGAACACCCAATATGTAACAGGCTCTCTATTCATGTGAAGCAGAGTTCCACCCTACAACAAATCATGTGCAAGTTATACAATAGGATGAGGAACATGACAATAACTACTTTAGGACAAATATGGTTAGGACAAATATGGGAAACCATAGGTGGTTCATCTCCCACACCCAGGCTTGTACATGTCTATATCTAAGAGATAATGTAAACTAGTTACGTAATATTAGCAAGGCAAATGCTGGTGAGTGGATGTTCTTGCTAGGTCCAAGACAAGATACAAAATGCCTAGTCTCCCTCTCTGAGAGAGTTCTTAAATTAATATCACACAATACTGCTGGGTTAGCCTGGATGATATCACTCTTTGTCACCTGCCTTCAGTTCCCAGGCTAACAGATACCAACAGAATTTTATCATCTCTGTGTGGGAAGTACATATCTCTCAGATGTTTGCCCAGAACTGCAAGTTGCAAAACAATTAAACACTTTTACATTTTAAACATAGTAATTATTCCCATTTCAAGATGATAGGAAAACCTCTAGCTCTAGACATTGTGTCTGCTTACTGAGAGATAACACAATTGTAAAACACTTTACTTTTCAATTTATTTTCTTGAAGTTTTGAAGTTAACACTGTATGTTCCAGCTTCTACTATTAAAACGTACATTTGCACAGATATATAGCTCATATACATTTCTATTCTTTTCCAGTAGGGTACACTGTAGTTACATTCTTGGAGCTCAGTACATAACATACAGTTCTGCACACACTTCTGCACCAGTAGTTTAATGTACACATAACATATAGTTCTCTTACATTTGTAAGACAAGCATATGAATCATATTAATATTCACAAATGACATACAATTATTTACAAAATTCCAGATAGCGGGGCTGGCAGTGTCACAGTTCTACAGTAAACCAATACACAGTGTACATAAAAATGTCCTATACAGACTGCATCAGGGCTGTAACTGTCTATTCTGTCTCCTACATGCTTTGTAGGAGAGGTATATGCCTGCCATGCAGGGGGGTGTCAGAAGCCACTGTGTACCTCTAGCATATCCATGAAAGGAGTAGCACGAGAACTACCTGTCCTACACACCTACAAATTGACTGTGGTATAACTAGGACATGCTGGAGAGACAGATAAGTAGTCCACAGACAAGCCTTTGGCTGAAGCACTTGGGCTTCAGACCAGTTGTTTTACATTAAGAATGTTTGTGGTCTGCACTGTTGTGGCAGGACAGGTAGCTTACATCCTTCTAAGTTGGGAGTGGCTGATTGAAGGCTTAGTGTATGTTATTCTAAGAGTTTATTAGTTCTGGTTTAAGCACTTGGGCTTTGGGCCAGTTATTTTACATTAAGAAGGTGTGGTCTGCACTCTAGTGGACGGAGAGGGTAGATTCTGCCCTTCTGAGCTGGGAGTTTCTGGTTAAAGTTTTATTGTGCCTGCTTATTTGAACTGTTTCTTTCTGAAATTGGTATACCTTGTTTGCTGCTGAATCTAGATTTCTTTGTTTAACTCGAGCACTAATCCAGACCATCTTTTTTGGAGAAGGTCCCCCTGCACCCTAGTGGCAGAAGTGTGCAGTTAGAACTTGTCTGATCGAAGACTGCTGGAATGGGGCTCAGTTTTTAGCTTTTTATTGTTTAATTTGTTTAAATCAGTTTTCTCATTTGCTACTGTTATATGAAAAAAATACACATTATGCATCACCGCTTAGGTAGGGTTAAACTACTCCTGGTGCCATAAAGTTTTCTCTTCAAATTTTCCCTTACAACTAGCCAGTTTTTTAGTGTTAGCACTCAAATCTGTTTCTTTGAGCTCAGCACTTGTTCAGAACTCATTGTAAGCACTAAATAAGCTACAAATTACTAAAGTACTCAACTTTCCTCACTTGTCTAGAGGAAAACAGTTTTTAGTACTTAATAAATAAGCACCTATCCAGGCATGTCTAAGGGTCAGATCCCAGTGTTTTCTCTTGTCTACCTGATGAATCTGGGCATCTTGGGGCAATGCAGCAATTGCCTCATGTACACAGACAACCCTATCCTCCTACAACCCAGCACTACAACCTGTGAGAGATACATTTATATAGCCAAACTGGAAGCAAAGCTCTTTTCACCCAAGACTGGACTAGACAGTCAAGAGGAGAAGGTAAACACTTGCACCACACCAGACTCACCACATAGTCCCTCAACCTTAAAACCTACCCCACCAAAACACACACATAGCAACACAAAACACACGCCTACATTTGCAGAGGCTTACAATAAAAATCTCCTCAAGCACCAGAGACCTCCAAAGCAGAAACAGGTGCAAACTCCACCTCCCAACACAACCAAAATGACACATAGCCCACAAACTCAGTATGCCACTCAACCACAGCCCATAAAGCATGACAATGTACCCAACACTCTAGTCATAGGTGACTCTATGGTCAGGCACACTGATGTTCCACTCAACAGGCTAAACAAGGAGAAAGTTACTGTCAGATGCCTGTTGGGTACCAGGATCCACCACGTAATGCACACACTCAAGTGACTCCACAAGTACAAATATGACTCTGTCATTGTCCATGTTGGTGTGAATGACTTAAGACATAAATCCCTGGACTACATGAATAAAGACATGGAGGAGCACTCCGATATTGTAGCCCAGGCAGGTATGACCCTAGCCCTGAGTAGCATCCTGCCATCATCCAGAATGATAGCACAGTACAAGGACAAAATGAATTACTTCAAAAATTGGCTAAGCTTCTGGTGTTATTTTAAGGGGCTCCAGTATCTGTCTGCCTGGGATGACATGATCGACAGACCATGAAGCTTTGCCAGAGATGGCCTGCACCTGTCGCCCTTGGAATTCCGGATACTGGCTAAGGCTCTTGCCACCCGTATAGTGCCTTTTTAGGCAAGGTTCAAATGACAAATTTACCACCATAACAGGTACAAGCAAGCAAAATCTGAGGGTAATGCTACTCAATGCTAGAAGTCTAAACCTCAAAATGCATTCACTCGAGGCACTCCTTACAATGGAGAACATTGACATTTGTGCAGTGACAGAGACCTGGTTCAAAGCTGCAGAGAGCACCCCTGCATTACCAGGCTAGAATTCATACCACACCATTCGGCCACCTATCCTGGACCAAAACACTAAAGGTGGAGGCGTGACCACATTCATTAAGGATATCCACAACTCCATGCTAGTTGCTCAGCATAATGCATCTGAGATTATCCAAGTGCAACTAACTCTGGGCAAGATCACAATCCAAACTGTAACTTGCTACAGATCCCCCACCTTGTCCCAGGATTCCCACTCCTCATTTCTTGATACGCTGCAAAATATTAGGCTACAACCTAACACCCTAATAATGTGTGATTTCAGCTACCCCACCATTTACTGGGAAAACCACTCATGTACCAACTCTTTTGCTCAACATTTTCTGGAATTCATAAATTCTAACACCTTGGATAAACATATCCACACCTCCATCAGGGGCAGCAATATCCTAGACCTGGTCATTACCAACATGGGCGACCAGAGTTACACACCAGAGGTCAATTCCGCATTGGTCAGATCCTACCACAAGCTAATTAGCCTAGACATCCACATCCCGCCCCCACCCCCTTTAGGGAAACCACCGTAAAAAATTTCTCCAAAGCCAACTTCTTGCTTCTTAAGACAGAAGTGGCAAACTTCACAACACCCATGCAGACGGACAATAGAGGTACGACTGCTGAATCCTACACAAATGCACTTTATAAGCACTTACACGAGTGCATGGATTGTGCTATCCCTAAAAGAACCAAGATGCTATCCACCAAAAAAAGGAAGCCAATCTGGTGGCCCCCTGCCATAAACAAACTCTACAACAGAAGAAAGAAACTGTTGCAAAAAAGAGTAAAATCCCATGACTGGAAGAACTCCCTGGTCAGCCTTAGTAAGAAGCTGAGATCCCTCATAAAATCCTCCGAAGCTAGTTATGAAAACAAAATTGCCACTGATTCTAAAGACAACCACAAAGCATTCTATAGTTATGTCAAGAATATCAATGGAAACACTCAGAACTGCTCTGAGTTACAGCACAATGGCACTAAATATACAAAACCAACTGATATTGCCAACATCCTGGCAGACAGGTTCAGTGCTAACTTTACCCCCTCACCCCCTAAAGGGCCCATATCTATACTGGAAGAATGCAAAGTTCCTGTAAGTACGGCTGCACAGTTAAAAAACACACTCTCCAAAGCCAAGAACACAGCACCCATGGGACCTGACAACATTCTAGACTACATTCTACATGAACTACTGAATGAACTAGCACCCCACCTAAGCACCATGTTCAATCTTAGTCTCACCTCAGGCTTTGTGCCCACTGAATGGCGCACAGTGACAGTTATTCCACTCCACAAAGGGGGAGCCACCACAGACCCCAGGAACTACTGCCCCATTAGCCTAATGAGCCTGGTCTTCAAGGCCATGGAAAGTTTGATCATGGAACTTATAAACAAAGACATTGGTAATCTCCAAACTCTGGACCCCACCCAGTTCGGGTTTTTAAAAGGCAGATCATGTCTCCTAAACCTGACTGACTTCTTTGAAGCAATCACCAAAGCCATAGACGAGGGTAAAGTGGTTCACACAGCCTATCTAGATCTTACCAAGGTTTTTGACACCATCCCCCACTCTGAAATTATAGATAAACTCACTAAGCTAGATATAAATCCCTATGTCACAAGATGGGTTGCCAACTGGCTCACTGACAGAACTCACACTGTGAAAGTAGTAGACTCCAAATCTGACTTCAGACCAGTGACAAGTGGAGTACCACAAGGTTCAGTCCTGGGTCCTCTCCTGTTTGGGATCTACTTTTCTGAAGTACAGGCTAACACAGAAGGTCTTTGGCTAACAAAGTTCGCAGATGACTGCAAACTAGGAGTCATAATTGAAACTTCTAATGATGTGGACATCCTACAAAATGGCCTCACTGAGACAGATGCTTGGTTTCAAAGCCATGGCCTCAAGCTCAATGCCAAAAAGTGCATTGTCATCCTCTTTGGTAAAAACTCTGCACCCATGAGCTACCACTTAGGTGGTAGTCTACTTAACACCGAAAGTGTGATAAGAAACCTTGGGACACAGGTGGACAGTAGTCTCTCCTTTGATAATCACATTGCCACAGTAGTCAGGAAATCCTTCTATGTGGCACACCTCATCACAAAATATTTCTCATCCAGGAAAAAAGAGGTCATTGTTCCCCTCTACTCGTCACTCATTAGACCCATTATAGAGTACTATGCCCCTTTTGGTATGTACCTCACAAGACATCTACAACAACTGGAAAGGCCGCAGAAATACCTCACAAAGAGGATTACCTGCCTCAAACAGATGCCCTACGCAGACCGTCTCAAAAAACTCTAGCTTTATTCCATCGCATATCACCTACTCAGAGGTGATCTCTGCCTGACATACAAAGCTATGTCAAACCCAGACCTTTTGGACATGCTCCACTTAAAGAAATCTTAATCCCTCTGAGCTGCATGCTCTAGGGACCTAAACATTGTCACCACAATAAACAGAACATGCTGGAGTGATAGATTCCTGTCCCAGAGGCTTCCCATACTCTGTAAAAACTACCTATCTATATCAAACAAAGCTCCTCATTCACACTCCTCAAGAAAAATCTTGATGATTGGATGGGAAATAAGAAATTCACCCTGGGGATCACCACCTCTGTGGCTCTGCTCCACAGGGTCACAGGAAAATAATTTTCTTGGGTGGCAAAAGCCAGGGTACCTTTTTGACTAGGCTTATATAAGCCCTAGGTCCAATAGCCTAGTACCTACCTATGAACCTATGAACACCCAATATGTAACAGGCTCTCTATTCATGTGAAGCAGAGTTACACCCTACAACAAATCATGTGCAAGTTATACAATAGGATGAGGAACATGACAATAACTACTTTAGGACAAATATGGGAAACCATAGGTGGTTCATCTCCCACACCCAGGCTTGTACATGTCTCAGCTTCCAACCCCTGCTTACACTTATCAAGGGTTTCAGACCTTGTCAGTGTTTAAGGATGCATGGCTAGGCTGAAAGAAGCCATTGTTTTTGTTAGCCTATTATACACATATGAACCCATGGAGCCATGCAATTATACTGTATTACCTTTTTAATGACATTTTTCTTCTGTGCTTTCATTCTATCCTGTGCTCTGACATTGATGGGTTTACTGTAGATGTGCACCCACAGGTTTGTCCTACACAGTCCTGAAACTGAAATGTAAATGGTTCCATGAGACACCTTTTATTGGGTGACTACACAACCATTACAACAGCATCCAATGTAACATATACAAAATAATGTGGTTTGCTCATTACAAATGGCAGGATACAATATCTGTAGTTGACAAGTAACATGTCAAAGACAACAATGGATGAAACAAATACATGTTAATTTAAATAGTCACCTTATGCATCAGACACATAGCTTAATTTCCCTGCATTGATGAGAAGGATGACAAGGATGTAGCACAAGTATCATCACTTACACATGGTATTTTATGGGGGTGCAGGAAGCCTAGGCTGACCCTATAGGTTGTCAAGGCTGTGTGTGAGTCAGAAAGGTAAGCAGGTAAGACAGACTACATAAATGTGGTGTGTGTGACTGTAGGTGACCTGAATGTAACAGTGGTGTGCGAGTGTCTGTGTGAACACAGCCAAGCTCAGTGCTAGCCCTAAGTGTCTGTATGTTGGACTGCTTTGAGCCGTGCATGGTAGAGCTGATATTTCATTATCTCCACCCCTAAATCTGAGAACTGGCTCTGTCAGGAGTTGCACTGGCACTTCCACACCCAAGGTCAGATGCTGGGCTACTCCATGAGGGTGACTGGTGTCTGCCGGGACCATGTCCTCCATGGGAACACCCAGGGCCATAAGCCCATGGCCTGCCATGTCTTGGTGTGGGCAGCACACTTCCCTATGGAGTGCTGGATATACTGCCAGTACAGGAGTGTGATTGTGGGTGGCCACATGGACTCTCAGCATATTGAGTTGCTGACCTATGTCCATGAGTCTGATGCTCAACTCCAGCTACATGTTCCATCACAGACAATGTGCATTCCAAGATATATAGTGTGTGATCTCCCTCAGACTAATGTCTTTCCACTGCATCAGTCAACCAATCCAGGGTATCAGCAACATGGTGGAGGCAGTCAGGGATGTCAGACTATACTGCATCCATTACCCTGAGCATTCATCTGGAGCTCCTTTTGGAACATGCCTGTGCCTCCATGATGTCCCTAAACATATGTTGTCAAGTGACATGTAATGAGGCACCTGCAACAGGTGGTGGAGGGACAACAGGCCTACTTCGAGCACCCTTATCAATCTACCTGTGTGGAACCTCTCCAACTGTTTGGATATGACCAATGTCAACACTCACTGCAGCCAAAGTAGCCACATTTCCCTGTTCATAGTCCCCACCCTCCAACTTTCCAATATCTGTGGCCTCAGGGGACTGGGTATGAGTAGGCATACTGACTGTGTACAGTGATAATGAGGGCAGACGAGGGGTGTAAACCTCTGGGACAGATTAATCCCCAGCAACCCCCAGCTGAGCCTCACTTTGGCCACCATCATCATCAGAGTCTGAAGAGTTACTGACTTCAGGTTGTGAAGAGGACAAAGATCAATCTCCTGGGTCACCTGTGATATGAAGGGAAAAGCATCACATTAATACCTGTACTACTATGCTCTGCAGTACTTTGTTGCAATATATGTTAAGCTGCATACACTGCTGTCACTATTACAGACTTGTATTACCCACAATCTGATATAGTAGGACATAAGGATATTATTTTCTAACCCAAATATGTAATTACTTGAAAATGACAAATCTTTAAACTAGACTCTCACGAGCAAAACATAAATTATACACACTATTGGCATTTTGCAGAACTCTGCACAGTTTACTGGTATGTCCATTTGAAAAGTACTGACAATATTGTGAAAGCAATCACTGTGATAACACCTACATGGCATAGGTATGACCCTTAAGTATGTTTGGTCAGAACACATCTGTACATTTGTCAATCATGCTGACAGTATCTCAATCCAGCCAGCAGGTCTGGGATGACAGTTTAGCTAATGCCTTGAAGTAAATTTACATCTCTGACAAAAATGTTTTGTGCTTACCAGCAGCAGGAGCATAGTCTCTTCCTATCCCTGATGGTCCTGAAAAACATATGAGGGTGAGGTAATGTAAACAGCACCACATGTTACGGTGTAACATTGGTACTATGTGCAAATATCTCCCATTTACAGCAGCTGCTATGTTAACAGGTATGTGGGTCAAAATCTCTGCATGAGCTTAACATTGCAGCTAACCTCCTTGCCCCCACACCATAAAACACCTGACACCCACATGCAATTATGCATACACTGACATGCTAAGTGCTACAGTATTCCAATGCTGATCCAAGTAAGCATACCTGAATGTTTCTCTTATGTGGAAATGGTGGCACCCACACCCACAACATATGGTGTGATGGATGCCTGGGAGCTGTCCTCTGTTGCAAGGATCACCAGGAATTCCTCAATGACTGACAGAGGCTGTTCCACCACAGGCACCCCACCAGTGATCTATCAATCCCTGGCCACATCCACTGACCTTATGCATGCTGAGTGGATTGTGTCTGTGGCATCATGTTGTACCTGCTCAATGTGCAACTCTGGTGACCCACAGCATTTACATATGTTATGGGCCAGTTTGTCCCACAAGGCTTGTTGCTCTTGCCTATTTTCCCTCCCTCTATACAGCAGGACTTGGTAGTGTTGTCTTAATGTCTCAATTATGAGGTCATTTTCAGCCTCAGTGAAAGGTGGGCAGTGTCTGGCATGCATGTTATCACCTGCAATACAGAAAATTGAGAACACATGTCAGGATCACATATGTGTGTGTACAGTATGTACAGATACAACAATACAGGAAGGCTATCAGTATTCCCCACTTGATAACACATCTCATATGCAACATTGAGCCAAACACACAGATGGTATGGAACCAACTAGGATAGTAGCAATAGTGATCTACTCCTGTCTGTGCCATGACACATACTTACATATGATCACATACCCAACACAGGATTCTACTTGTAGTGTGGCCCATAGCAGGAAAACACCCTCCATGACATATGTATGAAATAAAATACCAAACAAATAGCTGTGTAGTATTACAACTGCTAGCAAAGGAAGTATCCAGGAGACCTGTGTCACTAGTTAACAGACAGCATTATACGCTTGCTGTACTCTACATCCTATGTAGGTGATACACAGCTGCAAATTACTGGCATGTCATCTGTGCAGTTCTAAGAAAGGCTGACTGATATAATCCCTATTCTCCCTAAGTATATTCAAACGGGTCTATATTAGAACATCGAAGTGTCAGAACTTCGAATGTTCTAATATCGAACCCAATTCAGTGAATGCTGACAACATCGAACATTCAGAACAGAAAATTATTTTCCTAGGGAAAAAAATTGCTGTTCCAAAACACATACACACAACACAAGCACACCAAACAAACAGCAATCCACACACACACACACCTAAAAATCTTACAGCTAACCCTACACTAAATTGTACATACACCACTAATTATCCACTTACCTTAACCCAAACCCTAACCCTAAGGTCCGTTACTATCGCACACTCACCTCACCTGCGCCCTAACCCTAACTCACCTACCCTGCTCTAACCCTCACGTCCACACAATTGCACACTTACCTGACCCACACCCTAACCCTAACTCACCTAACCCGCCCTAACCCTCACATCCACACAATCACATACTTACCTGAACCCGACCTGTAACATTCCACCACAGCGCTGAAAATAGCAAAGTGACAAAAATGGACAACAAAATTCTTTCCTTGGGAAAAAATTCGGTTTTTTGCAGCTTTGCTATTTTCAGCATTCACTGAATAGGGTTTGATATTAGAACATTCGATGTTCTGAAACATCAGTGTTCTAATATAGACCATATTCAAACATATGCACATTGTTGGAAACAAAATGGTTACATACCTGATGGAGAACAATACTCCACTGTTGAAAGATACAAATATATAAGTGTTGTGCTAATGAGGTCACCATAGAAAACTCTCATACACAATAGTTCCCCTAGCCAGGAGTTTCTCTTTTTAAGATGTTTCTCATTAGCAGGTGATTGCCTCTGAACCAGTCTGTGGTTCAGAAATGCTAATTGCAGTATACACAGCCGATTTGCAGTATAATCAGGCAATCCCATGCAACTATTGAACAAGATATAAGGCCCCAATGTAGAATTCATACTCTTTCTTGTATGTTGTGGTGGAAAGTACTGGGGTAAAGGTACTACGTCAGCACAGGGAGAATGTTTGTAGTAGATACTTATTACATGCAGATGTGTGTGCTACAGGCTGCAGCTGATGCTGCCACTGCAGGCAATAAGCATAGTGAGAGATGGCTGCAGAATGTGGAGGACAACAACACATTTGAGTAACGGTTTGACCTGTGGCAGCCTTGGTATACAGCCAGAGCCTGACTGAGCGAACCCATCCAACAGGAAACTGAGGTATGTGTTTAAGGTAAACATCGTAGCCAAAGGTATCATTAACACAGTGAAAGGCAACATGGTTGTTGTGTCCTAAAACAAGGTAGGGGGTACATTTAGCATTATGTCAAACTTTTGGACAACTGCCAAGTCATGTGTTATGTTATGGTAGTCATCTGAAATGTGCGTGCTTAGCAGCATTTGCTTCTAGCACAACCTCATGTTACTTGTGCAGCTGTGGTTATCTGTAATATCAGTAGCAAATCATTGTGTGCTGCAGTCTGATATTACTGGGCCTCATTTGAATTACATGCTTCAAAATCCTCTGTGAATGCATAATAATGCATGATCTGACACTGTATGCAGTTTCTAGTGTTATAATGGGAATATGCAAACTGTGTTCCTATGACATTCGTCACTGAAAAGCAGACATTCAATCTGTACTGCTTTGGGTGGATAAATAGGTGATGAGACAGTCATATATATTAGAATTCATAATGGTGATGTACATATATATGTTTTTTAAATGCCAGACACCACTGGATTTGAACCCAGGACCATGTGGATCAAAACTTAATGTTGTCAAAGAATTTAACAAACTGAGCTAATGAATCACTGTTATGGAAGGTGTATTTTTTCAACATATAATTCTACTCTTACATGCGGTTACATACCTCATTTACATCCATTATTATGTTAAGTCTTATTAGGGATGAGTTTCTCCACCAGCGTTGCAGTTAAACATCCATTTTTTTTCATTTATGTTTTAGCAGGTGTATTTTTAAATTTTGCAGACATAATTGCATAGTTACCTGCTGTTGGAGGCCTCACTTACATCCATTATTATGTATCTGGCTTTATAGTGATGTATTCATATATCAGAGTCAAAGTTACTTTCCCATTTTTCTATTACTCCTTTATCAGATTTGCACAATGCAGCGTGATGTGCAGCATTGCTTAAAAATGTTTAATGATGGGAAAATGGCAAGTATTATGTCTTGCTTAAAAGACCTATGGTGGCTAACTGCTGTGTGGCTTATGTGGCTTGGTAAGTTGATGCACTAATCTCCAAGTGTGATGGTCCTGGGCCCAAAATAGGGTGCAGGTGGACTTTTTGCACGCGATTAATATTATGTCATACACATATATCAATATAGTGCCATTTAGCTTAGCTTAGCAATGAGCATCATGCAGCATTGCACAATAAATCTTTAAAGAAATGAAAAATGGAGAGTTGGGGCATTATGTCTTTGGCTTTCTAGTGGTGTACTACTGTACCAGAGTCCAAGGTACACTCCCATTTTTTCCATTACTTTTAATCAAGTTTGCATAGCATGGCAAGATGCGCAGCTCCTCTAAAACAAGCTTAATGACTGTAACTGGCAATTACTATGCTTTGTTTAAACCATCTGTTTTAATTAAGAGTTGTGTGGCATGGCAGGTTAATGCAGTGGTCTGCAGGCGTGATGGTCTTGGGTTCAAAATATAGAACAAATGTGTATTACAATTTTAAACACGCATATAGTCAATATAGCTCTATTTAGCTGAGCCTTGCCATGCAATGCCACACTAAAAAAATATAAAGAAAAAGAAAAATGGGGAGATAGGAAAGTGGAGAAATGGGGTGCAAGCAGGGAGGAAAAACATAATGAAAGACAGGTAGGTATGTGCAGGAAGGGTGTAGGAAAGAACCATAGCTATTCATTTCTTGTACAAGAACAACTGTGCACTTTAACAGATTTTTTAGCTGAATTTGAACTGTCACCCCTAGAGAAAAGGGTGACAACAACATAAGTGCATTGTCAAGTCAACTGGACCAAATTAAGTGCGCCTAGTGGACACGTGTGAAATGGAGAGCTATGTGTGGGATGCTATTTTTTTTTCCTTTGGAATGGGTGCTGACTTTCTTTTTTTTTATGGTGAGAGTGGAATGCTGGAGAAGATACCTAGGTATGTGTGGGGAGTTAAGTTTGGAAGGTGAGGAAGCTTTTTCATACAGACAAGACAGACTAAACAGCAGAAAGGGTTGTTGTGTGACACAAGAGGGGGATGAACACCTTGGTTGTGGAGGTTGTTGTGGAATCCCAGTCCCATGGACATCAGATATGGTAGTAGTATGACTCAAGTCCTCACACATAGGGCTGTCAGCACTGTACCTTCACTGTTCTTGTAAAGGCAGTGGTTGATGCTTGTGCCTGGGGAGAGGCTGCTCCACCAGAATGGACAGCATGCTCTTCATCTGGCATAGGCATGTACCAACAGTTTGGTGCAGCAGCCCATGCACCATACCTGGCAGTGCATCAGGGGTTACATAAGCACCCCCTCCACTTCCAGAGCGGGGCCACCCCCACCCTATGGTGCAGAAGTACCTGAGGGAGCAGGGAGTACAAGGACAGCAGAGGGGGTACCACCAAGCTGTGGCCCAGATGTGCTGGGCCCCAGGACTGTGGCCAGGGGAGCCAAGGTAGGTAGATCACCTGGAACAAGCCTACCTTGTCGCACTATAGGAAATTAAATATAAACATAACATAAAAATAAACGTAGCCAAACAAATGTAATGAATAACATAATATAAAATAATAATGAGTAATGGAAAGAAATAGAAAGGAATATAATAAGGAACACAACAATAAATAACATACATTTTAAGAGCAAAGCAATATTAAATTATACACAAGGCCAACATAAGAGGTAATTACAAATAGTATATTAATATTAAATCATCATAATAAATATAATTAATAAATTAAAGAAGAGAAGGGGTGGGGGGGAGAGAAAAAAGAACATTAGTAACTTTGCATATAATATAACTACACAGACTACTACTACTACATACTTCTATATATGTAAACTAAACAGGCAAAACAAACTACTGAAAAATAAAGTAGAAAAGAAACCACGCAGTAGCACAAAATGAATGATTAAGCACTTTTCGTTCATTCCAATAAACAAACTTCTTCAGATCAAGTAAAACAAAAATTCAGAGTTTAAATACTCTCTGGGCTAATACTTACAAAGTCAATTAACTACTTAAAGTGAAAGCTGACTTACAAAACACGCCCTATTTAAGAACACAACTAGACTGAAAACTGCTTTTAGAATAAAAGTGAAAATCCAAATAGTCGGACTAAAAGTACAACTAACGTTGTTTATTAAAAATGTGCATGTCTAGCCTGCTACTAAGCTGATAAGGCAAAAGGTAATAGTTACAAATACGTAAAAACTCCACTGGTGTTTAAAAAACTGAGTTGATACAAACACCTGTGTTGTGCACTAAGCTGTGTATGTTTGAGCACAAATAATATACCAAGATAAAACTACAAATTCTCAGCAAGAAAATAATATATGTATATAATATATGTAATACTCAGCAAAAAGTACTCAGGCAAAAGATAAACATAAGGTCACTAAACCGAGGTGCTCAAAAGCATTAGAATAACTGTGTCATACTACATGGAAAATGATCTGACACAGCCTACCTATTAAGGCTTCTAAGTTTAAGAACACTACTTAAAGAACAGTTCTCATTTAGACCTGGTGAACTGTAAGCGTTGAGTCTAATTTGCCAAAACAGCTCTTGCTCTTCTAACTTGAGTGGTAGAGGGGCACCCCTGAAATCCTTTGTGATTTGGTCAATAATCAAGAATTTAAACATGTGGTTGGGGTAAACTGAAATGTGTTTTGCTAGTGCATTATCAAGTTTCTGCTTCCTGATCGCATAAATATGTTCATAAATACAGTCGCGTAGGCGTCGTTCTGTTTTGCCCACGTAGAAAGCTGTACAGGTTTGACACATAGCTAAATAGATCACCATTCTTGAATTACAGTTAGCTCTTAGGTTCAACTTATATTCATAGTTGTGAACTTTAAATCTATTAGATTCCAAGGTGTATTGACAGAAGTTGCATGCCTGGCATTTAAACATGCCAGCTGTCATTGTTTTTTTAATATTATGACGTTCAAGGAGAGCTTTGAGATTTTTTGCCTTTCTATAAACAACCAATGGGTGGTTACCAAGTTTTTGGTGCACTGTGTTGTCCTTTTTGAATAAGTCCCAGTTTTTACGTAGTGCCTGAACACAGTCGCTACTATTGAGACTGTATGTTGTTATAAATGTGACACCAAAACATTCCGAAGGGTGCTTACTTGTGTGGGCATTTACTGAATCTATGTTCGAGGATTCTGTGTCATTCATGAGAACCAGATCTCTATTCAAAATTGGTTTGTAAAAGTGACACTGACGTTTGGATGACACTTCTTCTATAATGGTGTATAACATTTCATGTGGGTAACCCCGGTGTAAAAACATATTTCTTAGGTGTCCACATTCATTGGCAAAATCACTATCCAATGTGATGATGCGGGCTGCCCTCACTAGCTGACCTTTAACAATCGCCCGCTTTTGGTGGAAAGGATGACAACTTGTGTAGTGCAGGAATGAGTTGGAATATGTTACTTTCCTATATATGTTAGCTGTGTATTTGTGAAAGCTAGTATCTTTAGAAAGTAAAATGTCCAAATATGGGATAGCTTCAGTGTGGAAGCTAGCAGTGAATTTCAAAAACTGAGTGGTTGAATTACAAGTAGTCGACTAACGCTTTGCTCATGGGCAAGTCACCGTCCAAAAGGATAAAAATGTCGTCCAAGTAACGGGTGTAAAAAATCACCTGGTCTCTGAATGGACAGTTAGTGGACACGTGATCATGTTCCCATTGTGCCATAACTAAATTGACAACACTGGCCCCACAAGGGGAGCCCATGGCTACTCCAGTTTTTTGCAAGTAGAAATTGTTGTCAAATGTAAAGAAATTATTAGACTAGACTAGGTCCAACAATTCGTGAACCAAAACCAACTCATTCCCACTACTACCATTAGATCTAAGCACTTGTTCTACCCAATCCACTGCTATGTCTTGAGGAATGCAGGTGTACAAATCTTTAACATCAATAGTAAGAAAGTTGTACCTTGCATTGAAATCTAACATGTTGATTTTACCAAGAAATGACCAAGAATCTTTGCAGATCTGTGGAAAGTTGACCAAGTATTTCTGTAAAATGTTGTCAATGATTTTAGCACATGGATAGGTAGGGGAACCATGGCCATCTACAAGTGGTCTCATGGGTGGATTGTGAACATCCTTGTGGATTTTAGGGATATCAAACAAGCACGGAAAACAAGGGTATGTTGTTGATAAGTAATTATGTTTGTTGTGTAACCCTACCCTCGATGAACACTTCCTCAATGTGGTCTGTAATTGTGGTGTACGCTTTATTTATTTCAGAACGAGAGCTAGTAGAATATGAAGGACTGTCCAACAGGCTAAACATCCTGTCTTGATAGTCAACTTCATCAAACACAACAAGACCCCCCACCCTTGTCTGGTTTACAGAATCTAATATTCTGAAATTTAATCCAGTCAAGGCATTCCATTTCTTTTTTGTTATTGAAATGAGCACTCGATGTTAAACGGTGTGATGTTTTGTTAAAGTTTTGACGAATGTCTAGTTCGCAAACCAGTTCGAAAATTTGTAAAAGGGGATGGAGTGGAGGGTTGTAGGTAGTAGGAATCCTAAAGTTATTGTCGTCAAGAGGGTAAGAGCCCCCAGACAGCAAATTCAAGTTGAGCTTTCTAACGTATAATTTTAAGTCTATAATTGATTTGACCAAATCCGCTTTCTGAGCTGGTACGTAAGTGTACCCTTTGGACAATAGCTCAACTAATTCAGGTGTAATATTTACGGTAGAAAAATTGTATACATTGAAATCAACTTGTCTGTTCATAAGTATAACAGGAGTGTTAACAGTACTTTCATTACAAACAGCAGACATATTATATGTATTTGTCTTAGTTATTAAACAAGGGTCACATTGTCCATCAGTAAACTCTGGTGTAGTAGCAGTGTCAACTTCAAAGCAGTCTCTCAATGGACTATTGGCGATGGCTTGATGGATCGCTACTATCTCTGCTTCTGCTTGTTCCTCTGGTGGGAAAAAGCCGCCTGTTGTTTTGGCTTTGCCCCTAAAAAATTAGCGTCATTGGACCTAAGATTGTAATGCCCAGTTTTTTTTTTGTTATTGTTACAAGAATTGTCTAGTAGATCATAATCTGAATCAGATGGAGCATTAGAACAATCAACAGATGGGCCCAGAGGGCGACCTGCCTGAGCAGAGTTCGCATTTGTAGATGGTTCACCATAATTGGGTTGAACGGGTTTAACATTCCTTTTTAGGGGCTGCCAAACTTGTGCTGATGGAGGTTTAGGATAAGCTGTCTCATCCTTATAGGCCTTCAAGTCTCTGTCAATTTTCCTGGTTTTTATTGTTTTTCAGTTTACCAAGGTACTGCTCAATACTAGAAAAAATCCTGTTATATTCATATTTATAACGAACAAACTCTGAGTCCAATTTAATAGTTTCATCAAGTTCTGACACTTGTCTGCTCAAAGCTTCAACCAGTATTGCATAATGTTTAATCATTAAGTTAAGTAACTCAAAGCCTTGCCGGTCAAAAAGTACAAGAAGATCCTTGTGGAACTGTAAATTAACTACCAGACCAGTTGGGTATTGATGGTGACGAAGGCCTTTAGGGACTATCTTAAGTTTCAAACATTCTTGAAAATACAATATCTCTAATTGGGTCTTTTTTAATTTCACTAAAATATTGTCAAAGTTTTTAAAGTTAGTAAAAATGTTGGCCTGCTCACCTTGGTGCACTCCAGTCATTGAAGGTAATTGATCTAATGTGGAAAAGGTGAAGTTGTCAATAAATCAATTATTAATGTCCAGGATTCGGGTAACCCCTGTGACGCTTACGCGAGTCACAGACTCCGAAAGAAGGTTGGAAGATATGTCGCGTTGCTGGTTAAGAACAATAGGCAGTTCCAGGGCTGGAATACTCCTCTGCCCACAGTCAATGTTGAACTGGTCTGTAGACTGTGAGTTATCAGACCCAGTGACTCCACTCGCCCATAGTCGTGCCTCAACGCTAAAAGGCCGCAGGTTGCTAGGCACTGCAGCCAAAGCGATCAGGAAGCAGAAACTTGATAATGCACTAGCAAAACACATTTCAGTTTACCCCAACCACATGTTTAAATTTTTGATTATTGACCAAATCACAAAGGATTTCAGGGGTGCCCCTCTCCCACTCAAGTTAGAAGAGCGAGAGCTGTTTTGGCAAATTAGACTCAACGCTTACAGTTCACCAGGTCTAAATGAGAACTGTTCTTTAAGTAATGTTCTTAAACTTAGAAGCCTTAATAGGTAGGCTGTGTCCGATCATTTTCCATGTAGTATGATGCAGTTATTCTAATGCTTTTGAGCACCTCGGTTTAGTGACCTTATGTTTATCTTTTGTCTGAGTACTTTTTGCTGAGTATTACATATATTATATACATATATTATTTTCTTGCTGAGAATCTGTAGTTTTATCTTGGTATATTATTATTTTTTACCAACTATGTTTTGTACACTTGATGTGCTCAAACATACACAGCTTAGTGCACAATACAGGTGTTTCTATCAACTCAGTTTTTTAAACACCAGCGGAGTTTTTACGTATTTGTAACTATTACCTTTTGCCTTATCAGCTTAGTAGCAGGCTAGACATGCACATTTTTAATAAACAACGTTAGTTGTACTTTTAGTCCGACTATTTGGATTTTCACTTTTATTCTAAAAGCAGTTTTCAGTCTAGTTGTGTTCTTAAATAGGGCGTGTTTTGTAAGTCAGCTTTCACTTTAAGTAGTTAATTGACTTTGTAAGTATTAGCCCAGAGAGTATTTAAACTGTGAATTTTTGTTTTACTTGATCTGAAGAAGTTTGTTTATTGGAATGAACGAAAAGTGCTTAATCATTCGTTTTGTGCTACTGCGTGGTTTCTTCTCTACTTTATTTTTCAATACTTCTATATATGTCAGATTTCAGTTGGGAGAACAGTGACTATGTTGCATGTACATAGCTGACAAACTGTAAGCATGGGACATTATCGACCAAACCCTAGCAAATGTTGGTAGAAAGACATAACTACAGGGAAAATTTTTACATAGTGTGCTCATACGTTAGTAGCAAATTGTTCTGTTAACAGATCTGCCATTAAATTGCATTCCAAACAATGACATATATCTACAAATTAAGGACCAGACATATGGGGGCAGTAGTCATTGCATTCTGTAAAAATTGTGACAGTTTAGAGAATAGACAGCTTGTCAGTTATCAGCTGGCTGCCATGGGATTAAAACCCACAAGCGATGACTACAGGAATAATGTGCACTTTATTTGAATATAATGAATTATCAAAGCACCAGCTCCTTTAAGACTTTTATTGCAACATTTTGTGTGAAATCCTAAATTTACACACATGCATAGCTGTATGTGGTATCAGATTGGAAACCAAAAGTAGTGGCCAGAAGAATAATGAGTTCATTTGAAAACATTAGTTATCAAAGCTCCATCTCCTTTTACACTGTATTGCTTAATGTTGCTTGACATCTGGCAGTTACACACATGTATGGCTATGTAGGACATCTCTTAACTTAACTGTATACCCTGTTCATTTACTGAGTGTTATCTACAGCATCTTTCGGGAAAAATGATCAGAACTGAAGCTTGACCCTTAATTTAGGTATTGCACTATATTTATTTCTGATATTTGTTGCTGCATTATGTATTAGTTAATATACAACAGTTGACTTGTTGGATTAGAGCACACATGCAGTGAATACAGGAATAATTAACACTTTTTTTAAGAAATTACTTATCAAAGCACAATCTCCTTTTCAACATTATTTATAATGTTTCTTAAAATCTGGCATTTAGATACATGGATAGGTGTCCAGGACTTCAGTTAACCATATACCATGTTCATTTACTGACTGGAATGTGCAGACTTATTTCAGACAAAATTAACACAACACAGACTTGACCCTTACTCTGGGTATTGTAATTGTTGACTGGTGTCAGATTAGAACACACATGCAGTGAATACATGAACAGTGAACACTTTATTTTTTGTAACATTACTTATTAAAGCACCATCAGCCTGTAAAATGTATTGATTAATGTTGCTTCAACTTTAGCATGTAGACCATGGGTCTATGATTTCTTTTAACTAACCCCTGTCAACTAACCCATATACCCTGTTCATTTATTGACTGCAACCTACAGCATATTTTAGACAATGAGCAGACCAGAACAGTGACTCTTAATCCGGGTAAATCCGAACATTAACTGATAGGTGGAAGCTATGCTGCACAGTACTGCATGCTTACTTGCTTTAACTTTTTTTTTACTATTTCAGGTAGGGAGTGACACATTAATAAAGATGTCAGATGTCCCAGGTATGTCATACCTGACTGTTAAGACTGCAAAATCTGTACTTACATTATTGTATTATTAAGTTATGCATTAAGTTATTAGTTTGATGATTTTCCTACTAGCACACGATTGCCTCATTCTGGCCAAGCGCCCTGCATGAGAATGGACATTGCAAGCCCTCTCTTCTGCAGCTGTCGTAAGAGAAGCAAGCCATTATGCATACCAGTTTTGCAAAGATTCAGTTGTATATTTATAAATTACTGGAAAACATACTTACATATCTGGGGGGTGTGCCCAGACTTAGCCTTTTTGACCCAGGTGTCCAAGGTTCCCCTTTTCCTGCGCGTCAGGTCATCGTAGTGGTGACAACACTGCTCATCAGTGCGAGGGATACCAGCAGCAGTGGTCATATCCCTGGCCAAATGATCCCATGCCTCAGACTTACACTCTGAGCCCTGGTAGTTGCCCTGCAGCAGCTGGGTTCCATAATGCTGTACCAGGAGTCCATTGAAAACTCTAGACTCCTGCCCTCCCCACTTTTGCAGACAAAAGTGCACTCCCTCACCTACAGCAGCAGCCATATATCCAGAGACAAGGTAAGCCTCTAAAGAATGATGTGCAATTCCTACCTATTAACCTTTATATTGGCTGCATTTGTGCCCTTGCACATCATACTGTAACTTTCAAAAAAGTGCCGCAACCCTTAACATCACACAAACTCACACAAATCATGTTTAAGTGAAGTTTAGCAATGTGCAACCTGGAAAAGCACTGCTTAGCATCATGCAGCTTTTCTAAATGTAACAATTTTTTAATTTAAACTAAACAGATGTATCCGTCACCTGACAAATTTTCACAGCAATAAATGTAAAAAGTATGAATGCTCAGGACTCGAACCCAGGACCTACTACACTGGAGGTTATGACTCAACCTATCTAGCCTCTGGGACAGTAAAGGGAACTTGTATATCTTCACATATACTACAAAGGTGTCTGTAAGCATAGCGCAGCTTTGCTGCACATGTTTGAGCATTGCTTAGCAACAAAGAACTACAACAATTGAATACATCCAGTTTCATTTTTAAATGTCTAGTGGATGACTACTTAACTGTAAGCAAAGCTAAGAATAGCTAAGCAATGCATCGCACCACACAAACAAGCACATGAAAAAAAATAACCATTAATTAAAAGTGAATACATCCAGTTTCTATTTTGAGATGTCTAGCAAATGTCTACTGTATATGTGAGCAAAGCTAAGCATAGCTAAACAAAGCGGCACACTGCGTAGACAAGCAGATACATGTAAAAAAACAAAATTAAAATGCAATTTAATGAGATTAAGTCTGTTGTATGCCTTTTGGTCCAGGTGTACAGGCTGAAAGGCATTGTGATGTTGTTACAAACTGTCCAGAATTTATCTGAACAGACCGCCATTAAGGGACTGCCTGTTAAGTGTTGCTTATATGGATTCAATATCCATGTTGCTATGATCTCCCTTGGCAGCAGACTATAATTAATATGTATGGTGCGCTGCTGAGGAGAACCATGGCTGTCTATATGGATACATTCCATGTAGGGTCTACATGGAGCCTACACAGATTTTATTGAATCCTAGGGTTTGTGTGCCAGTGTTGTGACATTTCATGATAGCTTCATGGGACTTGACAATGGATTTATCATAGTAAAAGCAATTTTCTCAACCTAAGATAGTATATTTTTACTTACATCTCTGGATTAAACCTTTGAAATTATGTTACTTGTAGGAATCTTACATCAGCTACAAAAGTCTAAAAAAAGAAAAAATCGCCCGCTTTTGGTGGAAAGGATGACAACTTGTGTAGTGCAGGGATGAGTTGGAATATGTTACTTTCCTATATATGTTAGCTGTGTATTTGTGAAAGCTAGTATCTTTAGAAAGTAAAATGTCCAAATATGGGATAGCTTCAGTGTGGAAGCTAGCAGTGAATTTCAAAAAATGAGTGGTTGAATTACAAGTAGTCGACTAACGCTTTGCTCATGGGCAAGTCACCATCCAAAAGGATAAAAATGTCGTCCAAGTAACGGGTGTAAAAAATCACCTGGTCTCTGAATGGACAGTTAGTGGACACGTGATCATGTTCCCATCGTGCCATAACTAAATTGACAACACTGGCCCCACAAGGGGAGCCCATGGCTACTCCAGTTTTTTGCAAGTAGAAATTGTTGTCAAATGTAAAGAAATTATTAGACTAGACTAGGTCCAACAATTCGTGAACCAAAACCAACTCATTCCCACTACTACCATTAGATCTAAGCACTTGTTCTACCCAATCCACTGCTATGTCTTGAGGAATGCAGGTGTACAAATCTTTAACGTCAATAGTAAGAAAGTTGTACCTTGCATTGAAATCTAACGTGTTGATTTTACCAAGAAATGACCAAGAATCTTTGCAGATCTGTGGAAAGTTGACCAAGTATTTCTGTAAAATGTTGTCAATGATTTTAGCACATGGATAGGTAGGGGAACCATGGCCATCTACAAGTGGTCTCATGGGTGGATTGTGAACATCCTTGTGGATTTTAGGGATATCAAACAAGCACGGAAAACAAGGGTATGTTGTTGATAAGTAATTATGTTTGTTGTGTAACCCTACCCTCGATGAACACTTCCTCAATGTGGTCTTTAATTGTGGTGTACGCTTTATTTATTTCAGAACGAGAGCTAGTAGAATATGAAGGACTGTCCAACAGGCTAAACATCCTGTCTTGATAGTCAACTTCATCAAACACAACAAGACCCCCCACCCTTGTCTGGTTTACAGAATCTAATATTCTGAAATTTAATCCAGTCAAGGCATTCCATTTCTTTTTTGTTATTGAAATGAGCACTCGATGTTAAACGGTGTGATGTTTTGTTAAAGTTTTGACGAATGTCTAGTTCGCAAACCAGTTCGAAAATTTGTAAAAGGGGATGGAGTGGAGGGTTGTAGGTAGTAGGAATCCTAAAGTTATTGTCGTCAAGAGGGTAAGAGCCCCCAGACAGCAAATTCAAGTTGAGTTTTCTAACGTATAATTTTAAGTCTATAATTGATTTGACCAAATCCGCTTTCTGAGCTGGTACGTAAGTGTACCCTTTGGACAATAGCTCAACTAATTCAGGTGTAATATTTACGGTAGAAAAATTGTATACATTGAAATCAACTTGTCTGTTCATAAGTATAACAGGAGTGTTAACAGTACTTTCATTACAAACAGCAGACATATTATATGTATTTGTCTTAGTTATTAAACAAGGGTCACATTGTCCATCAGTAAACTCTGGT
This sequence comes from Protopterus annectens, assembly GCF_019279795.1. Classification (NCBI taxonomy): domain Eukaryota; kingdom Metazoa; phylum Chordata; order Ceratodontiformes; family Protopteridae; genus Protopterus; species Protopterus annectens. The sequence continues at coordinate 1,473,353,177 of NC_056746.1, forward strand.
GTAGTAGCAGTGTCAACTTCAAAGCAGTCTCTCAATGGACTATTGGCGATGGCTTGATGGATCGCTACTATCTCTGCTTCTGCTTGTTCCTCTGGTGGGAAAAAGCCGCCTGTTGTTTTGGCTTTGCCCCTAAAAAATTAGCGTCATTGGACCTAAGATTGTAATGCCCAGTTTTTTTTTTGTTATTGTTACAAGAATTGTCTAGTAGATCATAATCTGAATCAGATGGAGCATTAGAACAATCAACAGATGGGCCCAGAGGGCGACCTGCCTGAGCAGAGTTCGCATTTGTAGATGGTTCACCGTAATTGGGTTGAACGGGTTTAACATTCCTTTTTAGGGGCTGCCAAACTTGTGCTGATGGAGGTTTAGGATAAGCTGTCTCATCCTTATAGGCCTTCAAGTCTCTGTCAATTTTCCTGGTTTTTATTGTTTTTCAGTTTACCAAGGTACTGCTCAATACTAGAAAAAATCCTGTTATATTCATATTTATAACGAACAAACTCTGAGTCCAATTTAATAGTTTCATCAAGTTCTGACACTTGTCTGCTCAAAGCTTCAACCAGTATTGCATAATGTTTAATCATTAAGTTAAGTAACTCGAAGCCTTGCTGGTCAAAAAGTACAAAAAGATCCTTGTGGAACTGTAAATTAACTACCAGACCAGTTGGGTATTGATGGTGACGAAGGCCTTTAGGGACTATCTTAAGTTTCAAACATTCTTGAAAATACAATATCTCTAATTGGGTCTTTTTTAATTTCACTAAAATATTGTCAAAGTTTTTAAAGTTAGTAAAAATGTTGGCCTGCTCACCTTGGTGCACTCCAGTCATTGAAGGTAATTGATCTAATGTGGAAAAGGTGAAGTTGTCAATCAATCAATTATTAATGTCCAGGATTCGGGTAACCCCTGTGACGCTTACGCGAGTCACAGACTCCGAAAGAAGGTTGGAAGATATGTCGCGTTGCTGGTTAAGAACAATAGGCAGTTCCAGGGCTGGAATACTCCTCTGCCCACAGTCAATGTTGAACTGGTCTGTAGACTGTGAGTTATCAGACCCAGTGACTCCACTCGCCAATAGTCGTGCCTCAACGCTAAAAGGCCGCAGGTTGCTAGGCACTGCAGCCAAAGCGATCAGGAAGCAGAAACTTGAAAATGCACTAGCAAAACACATTTCAGTTTACCCCAACCACATGTTTAAATTTTTGATTATTGACCAAATCACAAAGGATTTCAGGGGTGCCCCTCTCCCACTCAAGTTAGAAGAGCGAGAGCTGTTTTGGCAAATTAGACTCAACGCTTACAGTTCACCAGGTCTAAATGAGAACTGTTCTTTAAGTAATGTTCTTAAACTTAGAAGCCTTAATAGGTAGGCTGTGTCCGATCATTTTCCATGTAGTATGATGCAGTTATTCTAATGCTTTTGAGCACCTCGGTTTAGTGACCTTATGTTTATCTTTTGTCTGAGTACTTTTTGCTGAGTATTACATATATTATATACATATATTATTTTCTTGCTGAGAATCTGTAGTTTTATCTTGGTATATTATTATTTTTTACCAACTATGTTTTGTACACTTGATGTGCTCAAACATACACAGCTTAGTGCACAATACAGGTGTTTCTATCAACTCAGTTTTTTAAACACCAGTGGAGTTTTTACGTATTTGTAACATTTTACCTTTTGCCTTATCAGCTTAGTAGCAGGCTAGACATGCACATTTTTAATAAACAACGTTAGTTGTACTTTTAGTCCGACTATTTGGATTTTCACTTTTATTCTAAAAGCAGTTTTCAGTCTAGTTGTGTTCTTAAATAGGGCGTGTTTTGTAAGTCAGCTTTCACTTTAAGTAGTTAATTGACTTTGTAAGTATTAGCCCAGAGAGTATTTAAACTGTGAATTTTTGTTTTACTTGATCTGAAGAAGTTTGTTTATTGGAATGAACGAAAAGTGCTTAATCATTCGTTTTGTGCTACTGCGTGGTTTCTTCTCTACTTTATTTTTCAATACTTCTATATATGTCAGATTTCAGTTGGGAGAACAGTGACTATGTTGCATGTACATAGCTGACAAACTGTAAGCATGGGACATTATCGACCAAACCCTAGCAAATGTTGGTAGAAAGACATAACTACAGGGAAAATTTTTACATAGTGTGCTCATACGTTAGTAGCAAATTGTTCTGTTAACAGATCTGCCATTAAATTGCATTCCAAACAATGACATATATCTACAAATTAAGGACCAGACATATGGTGGCAGTAGTCATTGCATTCTGTAAAAATTGTGACAGTTTAGAGAATAGACAGCTTGTCAGTTATCAGCTGGCTGCCATGGGATTAAAACCCTGGCGATGACTACAGGAATAATGTGCACTTTATTTGAATATAATGAATTATCAAAGCACCAGCTCCTTTAAGACTTTTATTGCAACATTTTGTGTGAAATCCTAAATTTACACACATGCATAGCTGTATGTGGTATCAGATTGGAAACCAAAAGTAGTGGCCAGAAGAATAATGAGTTCATTTGAAAACATTAGTTATCAAAGCTCCATCTCCTTTTACACTGTATTGCTTAATGTTGCTTGACATCTGGCAGTTACACACATGTATGGCTATGTAGGACATCTCTTAACTTAACTGTATACCCTGTTCATTTACTGAGTGTTATCTACAGCATCTTTCGGGAAAAATGATCAGAACTGAAGCTTGACCCTTAATTTAGGTATTGCACTATATTTATTTCTGATATTTGTTGCTGCATTATGTATTAGTTAATATACAACAGTTGACTTGTTGGATTAGAGCACACATGCAGTGAATACAGGAATAATTAACACTTTTTTTAAGAAATTACTTATCAAAGCACAATCTCCTTTTCAACATTATTTATAATGTTTCTTAAAATCTGGCATTTAGACACATGGATAGGTGTCCAGGACTTCAGTTAACCATATACCATGTTCATTTACTGACTGGAATGTGCAGACTTATTTCAGACAAAATTAACACAACACAGACTTGACCTTTACTCTGGGTATTGTAATTGTTGACTGGCGTCAGATTAGAACACACATGCAGTGAATACATGAACAGTGAACACTTTATTTTTTGTAACATTACTTATTAAAGCACCATCAGCCTGTAAAATGTATTGATTAATGTTGCTTCAACTTTAGCATGTAGACCATGGGTCTATGATTTCTGTTAACTAACCCCTGTTAACTAACCCATATACCCTGTTCATTTATTGACTGCAACCTACAGCATATTTTAGACAATGAGCAGACCAGAACAGTGACTCTTAATCCGGGTAAATCCGAACATTAACTGATAGGTGGAAGCTATGCTGCACAGTACTGCATGCTTACTTGCTTTAACTTTTTTTTTATTATTTCAGGTAGGGAGTGACACATTAATAAAGATGTCAGATGTCCCAGGTATGTCATACCTGACTGTTAAGACTGCAAAATCTGTACTTACATTATTGTATTATTAAGTTATGCATTAAGTTATTAGTTTGATGATTTTCCTACTAGCACACAATTGCCTCATTCTGGCCAAGCGCCCTGCATGGGAATGGACATTGCGAGCCCTCTCTTCTGCAGCTGTCGTAAGAGAAGCAAGCCATTATGCATACCAGTTTTGCAAAGATTCAGTTGTATATTTATAAATTACTGGAAAACATACTTACATATCTGTGGGGTGTGCCCAGACTTAGCCTTTTTGACCCAGGTGTCCAAGGTTCCCCTTTTCCTGCGCGTCAGGTCATCGTAGTGGTGACAACACTGCTCATCAGTGCGAGGGATACCAGCAGCGGTGGTCATATCCCTGGCCAAATGATCCCATGCCTCAGACTTACACTCTGAGCCCTGGTAGTTGCCCTGCAGCAGCTGGGTTCCATAATGCTGTACCAGGAGTCCATTGAAAACTCTAGACTCCTGCCCTCCCCACTTTTGCAGACAAAAGTGCACTCCCTCACCTACAGCAGCAGCCATATATCCAGAGACAAGGTAAGCCTCTAAAGAATGATGTGCAATTCCTACCTATTAACCTTTATATTGGCTGCATTTGTGCCCTTGCACATCATACTGTAACTTTCAAAAAAGTGCCGCAACCCTTAACATCACACAAACTCACACAAATCATGTTTAAGTGAAGTTTAGCAATGTGCAACCTGGAAAAGCACTGCTTAGCATCATGCAGCTTTTCTAAATGTAACAATTTTTTAATTTAAACTAAACAGATGTATCCGTCACCTGACAAATTTTCACAGCAATAAATGTAAAAAGTATGAATGCTCAGGACTCGAACCCAGGACCTACTACACTGGAGGTTATGACTCAACCTATCTAGCCTCTGGGACAGTAAAGGGAACTTGTATATCTTCACATATACTACAAAGGTGTCTGTAAGCATAGCGCAGCTTTGCTGCACATGTTTGAGCATTGCTTAGCAACAAAGAACTACAACAATTGAATACATCCAGTTTCATTTTTAAATGTCTAGTGGATGACTACTTAACTGTAAGCAAAGCTAAGAATAGCTAAGCAATGCATCGCACCACACAAACAAGCACATGAAAAAAAATAACCATTAATTAAAAGTGAATACATCCAGTTTCTATTTTGAGATGTCTAGCAAATGTCTACTGTATATGTGAGCAAAGCTAAACAAAGCGGCACACTGCGCAGACAAGCAGATACATGTAAAAAAACAAAATTAAAATGCAATTTAATGAGATTAAGTCTGTTGTACGCCTTTTGGTCCAGGTGTACAGGCTGAAAGGCATTGTGATGTTGTTACAAACTGTCCAGAATTTATCTGAACAGACCGCCATTAAGGGACTGCCTGTTAAGTGTTGCTTATATGGATTCAATATCCATGTTGCTATGATCTCCCTTGGCAGCAGACTATAATTAATATGTATGGTGCGCTGCTGAGGAGAACCATGGCTGTCTATATGGATACATTCCATGTAGGGTCTACATGGAGCCTACACAGATTTTATTGAATCCTAGGGTTTGTGTGGCAGTGTTGTGACATTTCATGATAGCTTCATGGGACTTGACAATGGATTTATCATAGTAAAAGCAATTTTCTCAACCTAAGATAGTATATTTTTACTTACATCTCTGGATTAAACCTTTGAAATTATGTTACTTGTAGGAATCTTACATCAGCTACAAAAGTCTAAAAAAAGAAGAACTTTTAGATTATTGCTTAGTATAAAGTATCAAACTAATCTGTATGACAGCTGTGCAGATACTAAGTATATGTTCCTTTGCTTTAGGCATATTCCATGTTTCCACAATGGTAGTTATAAGCTATGAACAGAAATCTTAGAATTTTGAAACATATCCCTACAAAATACCACCACATGATAAAAGGCAGTATGCCTTTATCTATATAGACGCTCCTCTGTATAACATTTTATGACCTACAATTTATTGCAGGTCAGTGACCTCATCTGTGACTTCCAAAACACTATTGACCACAATGTCTAAAAATCTCTATGAGTGAATCCCCTTACCAGTGTGAACCTAGGAAGAATGCTAATATGTGTCCTTCAGGGATGTGGACTCAGGAATGAGTGCTAACATGGGCCCTTTAGTTGGCAATTCCAGGAGTTCAATACTATCTATGTTTTGCAGCATGCAGCTCTATTGATATTATGGTCTTAGAATTATGATTTTCAAGATTCTGATAGTAAATCAAATGTATCTATCTATCTATCTATAGAAAAAAAAGATACATCTCTCTCATCTTACACTTCCCAGTTTTAACTGTGACGTTTTTCTTTTGCTGTACAAACTGCCAAATTTTGGATTCCACCAGGGCACTTTGTTTTTTGTTAGTTTTTGGGCTCACATTTGGTAGGCACAGCAGTCTCTAAGCAATCATTGACATAGATGTACAGAGCTTCTGTGAATAATTCTGCATAGGCTGCTGTGTTATCTGGGTTTGGAGGGGCTTGAAAGTTTGACATGATATCGCTTAATAAAAGTGACTTTACCTTAATGCACAAAGTAATTGCTCTATGCTGCTTGAGCAAGGTAGTTGCTCTACACTGTTACTTGTGCGGTTTTAAAAGTGGTTCTATAGGGGCAGTTTTTTATCTAAATGTCTGGTAGCACCCCAAAAACAGTAAACTGATGTGCAAAATAATAAAATAAACAAATTTTCTGCCAAGTATGGAACATAATTAATTCAAGAACCTTTTAGAATGTGGCAAGGATGCCAAGCAGATGGGAGCTCTAGAAAAATGATCAGGAGACAATTTGTAGTAAAGGAGGTTTACTCAAGACCAATACTGGTTTGTCGGGTGGGCACTCAGTATTATGGATCTGTGGAACATGTGTAGGAAAAGTACTTAAATGGCTTACACAACAGATAATAGCAATGAACGAGGGGAGGGAAGGACTATGCAGAAGCCAAATACAGCCTTTAAAAAAACCATAACAGGAAAAGGCTGGGAGGACAGGGAAGAAATTCAAGCCACAAGAAGCAGGCTAACTATAGAGGGATCCAAGCAAATAAAGCCATTATTAGACCTGTAGTCCTATGACTTCAAGTTATAGGTCAATGACAACAGCTAGGTTAGAATTTCAGAAACTTTAGCTTAATGCCTCAGTGTGTCTGGGGCAGACAGAAAGAAAAAGGCAACAGAAAGACACTGAAATCCAATGTTAAGCATGCCAGTGATAAGCAGAATTTAAGACTCTATCAGAAAATAAAATAGCACGTAAACAGCTATAAAAGAAATGAAGCACCAATCCTGGAGTAGAATTTTTAATAATCTCCCTATTGTAATTCTACCACAGTCTAAGGCACCATGCTATGCAGACATTTAAATCTAACACTGTTTGTGGAAAAATGCAGTACTAAATTGCTAAACAAGACTCAAAACTAGCAATAGTTCATAGTTCTGCCCAACTGCAAATGAAACTACAAGGCTTAGCTCCCATACAGGGTCCAAAATACAAAGAGACAGCTTTTACAACTAACTCTTATGGAGATAGAAGTGCAGTAGAATGTATAAACAATGCTAAGACCTTGCAGTAATTCACAATCTTCTCACAACTGCAAAAGATGCTACAAGACTAAGTTCACAGAACAAACTAAAAGATGCAGTAACTTTTTGGCTAAAACATGGAAAAAAGCAAATAAGAACAAAAAAGTATCACCACATAGACAATTATAAATGCAACTTAAAATGTTTAAGCAGAATTTTTATTGAAAACCTTGTTTCTCAAAGTTTAGGGCTTTCAACACCCTTCTGAGTTTTGCATAAAAGATATATCTACATATGAATGTGCTTGAGCGAGTGTGTGCATTATGAGGATTTTCAAGGTTTTTTATCATAGTGAACTAAACAAATGAAAACAAATCTATTTAACTATTGGCTGTGCCTTCCTCGTTGTAATAAACATCAGATGTCAATTTCTTGATATATATATATATATATATATATATACATATATATATATATATATATATATATATATATATATATATATATATATATATAGATATATATATATACATATATTATATATATATATATATATATATATATATATATATATATAATTTATAGGAGTACTACAGAATCCTGAAAGCCCCAAATCCTGAAAGTTCAAAATACTGAAAACTCAAAATCCTGAAAATACACATGATGCCAACACTTACTATATTCCAGCACAAGTACATACAGAAACATATTACCCTTCAACTATATGCAGGGGGGCAAGCCCCCCTGCGCTCCTCATGTGGAGGGCTGTGCCTCCCACACCCCCTGCTACTTAAATATATCAACTCTGAAATTGCACTTCACTACACTAAGTGCAATCTTGGAGTTGATATATTTAAGTAGCAGGGGATGCAGGGGGGGCTTGCCCCCCCCTGCTTATACTTGGAAAACAGTAATATAGTTTGTGTTTTATTTGTTTCTGTATGTACTTGTGCTGGAATATAGTGAGTGTTGGTATTCTGTGTGTTTTCAGGATTTTGAGTTTTCAGTATTTTGAGTTTTCAGTATTTTGAACTTTCAGGATTTTGGTCTCAGGATTTTGGTCTTCAGGATTTTGTGCTTTCAGGATTCTGTAGCGCTCCTATATTTTATTTTATTTTATTTATTTTATTTTACATTTGTTTACCGGGCTAGTCCAACTGGATATATTTCCATTTTCAGCAGAGGCCCGGGGAGAAAAGCTCCACATTAAGGTTAATACAAACAAGTCATTACATAAAGAAAGCAAATAGTTAGTAAAAAATACATACAGAAATAAGGTTCAATCTAAAATATAATAGGAGAAAATTTATACTAGGAAGGACATTTACTTTTATTTACAGTATAGGAATAGGGGAGTTATACATTAGTAAAACATTCATGAAGAGTAATTTTGCATAAGCAATTATAAAACATACAACCATACAGCGTTGTTAATTAATTTTATCAGAGAGTAATTAACAAAGGTGTTTTGAGATAGTTCTTCAGAAGAGAGTGAGTAGAAAGAGGTAAGAGAGGGTAAATACGAGAAGAGTCATTAGTAGAATCATAAGATTAGTCGGGATTGATGCATGGGCATAGCCAGAGTGTTTTTAGGTGTTGTTTGAGCTTTTGTTTAAAGAGGAAGGGTGATGATGTAATAGTTAGAGTGGTAGGTAGTGAATTCCAGTGTTTACCTATGGTGTTGGAGAATAGTGAATCACCTGCAATGTTATTGGACTTAATTAGCTTCACAAGAAGTTTATTAGAGGAGCGTAGTGAATTTAGATTAGAATAGGGAGAAATAAGGTCAGAAAGTATAGGGGTATTTTTCGGTTTGTGAAATATCCTGTGAACAAAGGTAAGTTGGGAAGAGTAATAGTGTATTTTTCAGTTCTAGCCAGTTTAGTTGTAGTAGATTTTGACAGTGGTGAGTTCTAAATGGGTTTCCAGTAACAAATCTAGCAATGCTATTGTATGCATTTGCTAGTTTAGTAAGATTATTTTTCTTTAAGTTAGTGTATATGGGTGAGGCATAAAGAAGAGTAGAAATAAGATGAGAGTGAGCAAGTGTAATTTTGGCCTGTGGAGCTAGAAAGGTTTTAATTCTAAATAAGGAGCCAAGTTTTCTATTTACGGTTTTAATAGTATTATTAATGTGGTTATCAAAAGTGAGGTTATTGTCAATTGTAATACCTAACAGTTTAGTGGTAGAGTCAGGGACTATATGTGTACCATTATTGGAAGTAATAGAGAAGTCTAAGAGGGGGGACTTACTATTAGGTCTGAAAAGCAGGAGTTTGGTTTTATTGGCATTCAAAAGTAGGCAGCGTTTCAAGAACCATGCCTCAACTGTGGTAAATATGTTCTGTGTTAGGGTTTGTAGTTCAGAGGAGGTATTTGCAGAGCATATGAGTGTTGAGTCATCTGCATATTGAATACATGTAGCTTGAGGTATCGCTACATTTAAGTCATTTATGAATAAAGAGAAAAGGAGAGGACCTAGGATGGAACCTTGTGGTACTCCAAGAGAGACTGGCAGAAGGGATGAAAGTGTGTTTTCCCAGAGAACAGCCTGTTGCCTGTTACTAAGGTAGGAAGTAAACCATTGAACAGCTTTGGTATCTAGAGAGAGATTCAAGGGTTTTTAAGAGCATATGGTGGTTTACCATGTCAAAGCCTTTTGACAGGTCTAAGAAGAGTGCAGATGATAGGATACTATTATTGCGGTTTCTATTGATACACTCGGTAAATGATATGAGAGCTGTGGTAGTGCTATGAAATGGCCTAAAGCCATGTTGGCAGTTAGCTAGTAAATTAAATTGAGTTAAGTGGTGCATTAGCTGATGATGAATACATTTCTCCATAATTTTTGCTAAGGGTGATAGGAGAGCTATAGGTCTATAGTTAGAATACTCGTTTGAGCTGCCTCCTTTATGTAAAGGGATTATGTGGGAAATTTTCCAGATAGCAGGGATGGTTCCTTCACTGATGGTTCTATTTATAAGGAGGGATATAGGATAAGCTACTGCTTCTGCTGCTTTTTGAAGGTATTCAGATGGTAACTGATCTGCAGATGGGGTACAGGGTTTGAGTTTTAGGATGTAGGAAGTAGAGATAGGTTGTAGTTGAAATATGGGGAGATTAGCAGGTATACAGGTGGGGGGGTATGATTTGTCTATAGTAAGTTGACTTGCTAAAGAATTAATGGTGTCTGTGAAAAAGGAGTTAAAGACATTGGCAGTTTGGTGTGAGGTATTCATTTCAGCCCCTGAAGGGGAAGGTGTACTAGAGTGGCCTGGGTGTAGGAGCGAATTTAAGGTTGACCAGAACCTTTTGGGGTTGTTATAGTGAGTTTGTTGTAGTTTACAGTAATAATTCTTTTTATCCATAAAAACAGCTTTTTTAGTGCTATTTCTTAACTGTCTAAAGGTTTGATGGTCTGAAATAGTTTTTGTAGTTCTCCATTTAGCCCAAGATTTATTCCTAAGTAGTTTTTTTTGTCTTGTCTCTTTGGACAGCCAGGGGGCAGGTTTAGATTTAACTCTAACTATATATATATATATATATATATATATATATATATATATATATATATATATATATATATACACACACACACACACACACACACACACACACACACAATTGAGCATCCTAAGGCAATGTAGTAATTGTCTGATGTTCTCAGATCACCAGTTAATCATTAAAGAATATAGCAATGTATGCAAGAAATGTAAATACATAACTTCCTTGGGGGGGGTTATCTCATAATACCAAGGTTTTCAGGAATGCCCACACTATAACCCTCACATACTTCACTTGCCAAACACATAGATTGTCTTATGCTGAGGTTCATAGGTTCATAGGTTCATAGGTTCATACTAGGCTATCTGCCCAAGGGCATTTATAAGCCTAGCCCATAGTTATGTGGCTTTCGCCACCCCTTTAGTTTGAATAAAAACTATGCCTATCATTTTTCTGTGCCTCTGTCAAGCAGTGACACTGAAGTAATCCCTGGGGTATATCTGCGATCTCCCATCCATTGGTCAAGATTCCTCTTGAACAAGGCCAGCGAGGTGCTCTGCCTCACATGTACCGGGATTTTGTTCCACAGCATAGGGAGTCTCTGGGTGATGAATCTGTCCCTCCAGCACGTTCTATTTATAACCGTGTCAAGGTTTAAGTCTCCCACCCTTGTGGTTCTGAGGGATCTAGATTTTTGAGGTGAAGCATATTCATCAAATCTGGGTTTGACATGGCCTTATATGTCAGGCACAGGTCACCTCTGAGCAAGCGGTATGAGACTGAATAAAGCTGGAGTTCTTTCAGTCGGGCAGCATAAGACATATTTTGAGACCCTTTATCCTTTTGGTGAGGAACTTTTGGGGCCTTTCAAGCTGCATCAGGTGTCTGGTCAGATACATTCGAGCGGGGCATTGTACTCAATCATAGGTCTAATGAGTGATGAGTACAGGGGACGATGACCTCCCTTGATCTAGATGTGAATCCCTTCATGATCAGGTGGGCGATATAGAAGGTTTTCCTAACTACTTTAGCAACATGAGTGTCAAGCGAAAGACTACTGTCAACTTGGGTCCCCAGATCCCTGATGACTTTTTCTGTGCTCAGTGGATTGTCACCTATATGGTAGCTAGGGGTAACCTTGTTTTTCCCGAAGGGTATGACTATGCATTTTTGGCGTTTAACTTCAGGCCATGGCTCTGGCACCAGTTATCCGTTTCTGTGAGGCCCTTCTGGAGGATATCTGTGTCAGATGTGTTTTCGACTATGGCCCAGTTTGCAGTCATCTGCAAACTTTGTCAGCCATAACCCTCCTGTGTTTGCTTGTACTTCAGAAAAGTAGATGCCGAACAAGAGTGGACCCAGGACTGAGCCCTGTGGGACACCACTTGTGACAGGCTTTGAGTCTGACATGGCTCCAGCAACTCTGACCCTGTGGGTTCTGTCGCTTAGCCAGTTTGCAACCCATCTTGTGATGTATGGGTTTACATTCAAGCTGATGAGTTTTTCGATGATACCTGAGTGGGGTATTGTGTCGAAGGCCTTTGCCAGGTCGAGGTAGGCTGTATGGACTGCCTTTCCCTCATCAATGGCCTTGGTGACTGTCTCGAAAAAGTCAACCAAGTTTAAGAGGCAGGATCTGCCTTTGACAAAGCCAAACTGGGTTGGATCCAAAGTCTGCAAGTTCCCTATGTCTTTATTTATGAGTTCCATTATGATCCTCTCCATGGCTTTGCAGATAAGGCTTGTCAAGCTAATGGGCGGTAATTTCCAGGGTCTGTGGAGGCACCGCCCTTATGAAGTGGGACCACAGTCGCCGTGCGCCACTCCTTGGAGTGCGTATCCTGAGGTGAGGCTAAGATTAAACAGCTGTCCTAACTGTGGGTTTAATTCCTCGTTGAGTTCATGAAGCACACAGCCGGGGACACCATCCGGTCCCATGGATGCTGTGTTTTTGCCTTAGTGAGGGCAGTTCTCACCTGGGCGTTGGAGATGTTTGGGGGCTACAATCCTCTGGAATAGATATCTCTCCTTTTGGGGGAGGGAGAAGTTTGCACTGAACCTGTCAGCCAGTATGTTAGCAATGTGTGTAGGTTCAGTAATTTTCACATCATTTTGAACTAATTCTGAGCATATCTGGGAGTTTCCTCCTAGGTTTCTAACATAGCTAAAGAAGGCCTTATGATTGTCTTTAGAGTCCTTGGCGATTTTTCTCTCAAAATTTGCCTTGGATGATTTTATGAGAGCTCTTAGTTTTTACTTATAATGATCAAAGGTGTCTTACCTTTCAAGGATTTTGCTCTATCTTGTAGTAGCTTCCTCCTTTTGTTGTAGAGCTTGTTTATGGCTGGGGTCCACCAGACTGGACGCTTGCCTTTGGTACAGAGAGTCTTAGTTTTGTTTGGGATTGCCTGATCCATGCAGTCCTGTAGGTGCTGGTAGAAGGCATTTGTAAGTGATTCAGCGGTTTGAGTAATGTTTACCACTGGCTCAGGGGCCTTAAAGGAGACCACACTAGTTTTAGAAGTGTGAAATCAGCTTTTGAGAAGTTTTTCACTGTGGTCTTTTTGTTTCAGGTGGGGGCGGGATGAGGACCTCCAGCGAGATTAGTTTATGATCTGATCTCACCAGTGAGGGGTATACTTCGGTGTTGAACATTTTGATCCCATGTTCGTGATGATGAGATCAAGTATGTTTTCACCTCTTGTGGGGATTGTGACTAGTTGTTCCATGGCATTTGAGTTTATGAACTCCAGGAATCTTTGGGTTAGAGTGTTCGGGCTTGAGTAGTGTTCCCAGTCTATATTAGGGTAGTTGAAGTCACCTAGTATGATGGTGTTTGGAGATACATTTATCCTCCAATGTTTTCAGGAAGGCCATGTGAGGTTCCTGAGTTTGAGAGGGTGGCCTGTAACATGCTACAAATTGCAGAGCAGTCTTGCCTATGGTTAATTGCACCTGGATGGTCTCAGATGCATCGTGCGTTGCCACCAACCTTGAGGTGTGGGTGTCCTTTATGAATATGGACACCCCTCCTTCTTGGTGTTGTCCGGATTTTGGGGCGGAACGTATGATATGAGGTGAAACCTGTTAGTGCTGGGGTGCTCTCAGGAGCCTTGAACCAGGTTTCTGTCACAGCACAGACATCGATGTTCTCCATATTGAGAAGGGCCTCGAGTGCGTGCATCTTGAGATTGAGACTTCTGGCATTGAGCAGCATTACCCTTAGTTTTTTCCTTTTGGTGTTCTAGGGTGGTAGGTTTAGAATTTGAGCCTTGCCTAAAAAGGGACTATGGGGTGGCAAGAGCCTTTGCCAATATCCGGAAGCCCAGGGTGACAGGTGCAAGCCGTCCCTTCGAAGCAGCGTGGCTTGTCCAGCATGTCATCCCAGGCAGACAGACATTGGATCCCCTTTGAATGACACCAGAATTTAAGCCAATTATTAAAGCTGATCATCTTATCACTGTATTGTGGCATCATTCTAGGTGAAGGTAGGATACTGCTCAAGGTCAGGGTCATACCTGCCTGGGCTACATAATCAGAGAGCTCCTCGGCGTCCCTTTTCATGTAGTCCAAGGAGGTGCGTCTCAGGTCGTTGACACCAGCGTGGACAATGACTGAGTCGTACTTGTACCTGCTGTTGAGAGACCTGAGTGCTTGCGTTATGTGGCGGATTCTAGCGCCCGACAGGCAGCTTACTGTGACCTTCTCCTTACTCAGTCTGGTGGCGGGGCGTCAGTGTGTCTGACTATGGAATCACCAATGACAAGTGTGTCTGGCATTTTGTTTGGCCTTAAGGGCTGTGACTGTTTGACACTCTGACTGTGTGGTCTATGTGTTGCATGTGTTGGGTCGTGAGGTGGTAGTTGTTTGGGTGTCTGCTTTGGTGGCCTCTGCTGTTTTGGTAAATTTTTGACCAGAGCCTCCGAGTATGTCTTTGTGTGAGTATGTGTATGATTTGAAGTTGTGATGGTACCATGTGTGACTGGGTATGTATTGTGTGTGGTTGCCTTCTCCTCCTGTCTGGTCTTGCCAGTCCTATGTTGAGAGAGCTCAGCCTCCAGTTTGGCCGTATAGTTGCATCTCGCATGTATTTGTGTTTTGTGGGAGAAGGAGAGGATTGTCTGTGTACATGAGGCAATTGTAACATTGCCTCAATATTCCCAGGTTCACCAGTTGAGCTGGAGAGGACACTAGCAACTGATCCCTCGACATACTAGAAGTAGTAGATAAAGAACTTTCAAAGGACTCCGGGGAAGTGGGTTTTGGGCTGGTGGGGTACTATCTATAATAAGAGTGCTTTATCAAGGTGCAAGTACTGTAGGAGTAAGTGCTAGGCTTTACAGATAGAGAATAGTCTACTTGGGAATCAAGTAGAGATGAACTTTTCAGTTATAGGATATGCTGGTTAGATCAGCAGTACAGTTTAGCGTGTTTTATAGCAGGGGGCTGAAGGGAGCTAGGAATTGGCCCAAAACGACCAATGGACTACTAGTTTCTGGCTGAAACTTCACCAAATCGGACAAAAAGGCCGCTCAGTGCTTCCCACTCCCACTGGTAAGCAAAGAAACTTCCCTCCTTCCTAATAAGGCAATGGATCAGTAACAGGAACTAAAAACAAAGCCCAGGGATCAGCAACTCTGAAACTGGACTACTCTAGTTCAGTAAAGTGGGAAAACAAGAGATTTTTTTGTTTTATTACAGAGATAAGGAAAAAAACAGAGGGGCTTAAAAGAAACCTTCTCAAATCTCAAAAACCTCCAAAGCCATCTAATGGCAACACTGCTGCTCAGAAATCCCTAAAAACACACACCAAAAGCAACACAAACACCTCACATAAGCCTACACCCAATGGCGCCCCAAGTGCAAGGTCCATAAGGCAAGCATATACTTTGCCTGATACTCTTGTCACTGGAGACTCCATTGTGTATCACTTACCAGGTTAAAGAAGGAGAAAGTAATGGTTATTTGCCCATCTGGAGATAGGCTCTGTAATATCACTCACATATTCAAGTCACTGCACCCCAGATAGCAATATAATTTTATCAGAATCCATGTGGGTATAAATGACCTGAGAGGTACTTCACTGTGGACTGTATGAAAAGAGACACAATGGATCTCTTGGAATATCTGTCACAGATAGGTGTGATCCTTGAGTTTAGCAGTATTCTACCTGCATCAACATTAATGCCACAGTATAAACATAAAATAATTGATTTTAATAATTACCTTAGTTTCTGGTGTCACTCCAAAGGAATGCAATATCTGTCCGATTTGGAGGACTTGGTCAAAATACAACATTCATTTGTCACTGATAGACTTCACCTGCAGCCCCTAGGCTTTTAGATATTGGCTAAAACTTTATCCACCCTCTTAGAGCCTTTTCTAGGTAATGCCAAAAAGACAAAACTACCAACATAGTGAAAAAAGTCTACAAGCAATCTAAAGGTGCTACTGCTCAGTGGTAGCAGCCTAAACAAAAAACTATGCACCCTTCAAGCCCTCCTCACTCTGAAGAATATAAACATCTATGCCATGTCTGAGACTTGGTTTAAAGCCATAGAAAGTACTCCAGAAGTGCAAGGCTACAGTGCCTTCCAAATATTTAGATCAACAACAGCAAAAGATGGAGATGTCTTGATCTCAGTTAGCAACAAACATACCTCTAGTTTGGTAAAACAGGATGACACCATGAAGCTCATCCATGTGCAAGTCAACATAAATAAGGTCCCTTACCATATCATGGCTAGCAACACATCACCATCTATAACCCAAGAGACTCACGGCTTTTACCTAAACATACTGTAGGTGCACACCATCCAAACACCATATTCATGGGTGACTTTAGCTACCCCTGTATATACTGGGAAAAGTACACTGCCTCAAACCCACAGTACAATGCTTCTTGGACTTCATGGGAGAGCATTGCACCCTCACTCCATGTCACACCCTCACTACTGAGGTTGAATCACAAAGCTGTCTCCTTTGAAGTAAAAATTAACCCAGAAAACCCACTTAAATCTGTAACAGTTATTAACTATTCTAAGACAAACTACATCCTATTAAGTGCCAGTTGTCAATATTCAAAGTTCCCCAACCCCAAAAGCACAGCTACCTATGCATAATTATTCACAGAGTCCCTATAAAAACATGTGAATGCATAGAGGGTCCCATACCTACCAAAATAAGCCCAAAACAAACACTAAAAACAAACGTCACTGGTGGAATCCTTGTCTAAACAGGCTATATAATAAAAGAAGAAAACTCATGACCAAAGTAAAGAAGAGCAAATCCTTTAAATACAAGTGTGCTCTTATACAACTAAACAAGGAACTAGGAGATCTAATTAAATCAAACAAGGTCATCTATGAAGTCAGATTAGCCTCGCAAGCCAAGGACAATCAAAAGGCCTTCTTCAACTCTATCCTCAAAGGCAACACACAGCAATGTGCTGAACTGTTGGCGAATGTTACTGTATTCACCCCCCCCACCCCCCAGCTCCACCAGGTAAAATCCCATCTAACATACTTCCTCTAACAACAAGCTGGGACCAGGTGCTGGTGGCACTCACTAAAGTCAAGAACTCTGCCTCCATTGGTCCCGACAACATCCTCAGTTGCCTTCTTAGCAGTCTAAAGTATGACATATCAGGATCACTTGAGGCACTCGTCGACTACAGCCTTGAAACAGGCTACATACTAAGTCAGTGGAGAGCCACACCAGTCATTCCCTTCCATAAGGGCAGACCATCAACTGACTCAGGGAACTACAGAACCATCATTCTAACAAGTGTAATATGCAAAGCCATGGTATGAACTATCATTGAAATGATAAATAAGGACACTGGCAATCTGCAGAGACTGGACCCATCCCAGTTTGGCTTTGTTAAGGGAAGATCATGTCTACTTAAGCTGGTTAACTTCTTTGAGAGGGTCAACAAGGCAATGGATGAGGGTAAAAGCAGTTCATACTGCTCATCTTGATCTGACCATTCCATTTGATACAATATCCGACTTAAGCATTGTTGATAAGTTCTCTGAGCTAGGCATTAATACTTGCATAACTCTCTGGATTGCTGGCTGGCTCACAGACAGGACCCAAGAAGTAAGGATCGGTGAGACTACCTTCACCAAGAGACCGATCACCAGTGGAGTACCCCAGTGCTGGGCCTGCTCCTGTTTAGCATGTACTTCTCAGTAAGTCAAAGCTAATATTCAATTCCTCTGGCTAACCAAATTTGCAGATGACTGTAAACTGACAGCTGTTATAGATTCTCCCCAAGACACTAACATCTTACAAAGGGATTTAGCACAGAAAATTACTGGTGCCAAAGCCATGGCCTAAAACTCAATGCTATAAAATGCATCATAATGTCCTTTGGGAAACTGTCAACCAAAGTTAATTACTCCATTGATAAGATACCCCTACAAGTCATCACAGTAGTAAGGGATCTGGGAACGTATGTAGATAGCAATCTGGCCTTTGATTAACACATAGCTAAGATAATTAGAAAATCATTTAATATCACCCAATTTAAAGGAAAAGGTATGGTATCCAGGTCCAAGGAAGCTATAGTACCACTCTACTTGGCCCTTATCAGACCTATCATTGAATACAGTTCCCTCTTTGGCATGCATCTAACTAGGCACTTGCAGCAGATGGAATTCCCACAAAGGTTTGTCACCAGGAAAATTCAGAGCATGAATACCTTGTTCTACACTGATTGCCTAAAGGCTCTGTCACTGTATTCAGTCTCCTACAAGCAGCTGAGGGGGAATCTTTGCCTGGCTTACAGGGCTTCCCCAGACTCAGCCCTGATGGATTTTTTGCACATGCACAAACAGACAGCACTAGAAACACTAGATCAAGGGGTCTAAACTTCACTAGTGACATAAACAGAATGTGCTGGAGAGACAGATATGTGTCCCAAAGGATCCCCATACTATGGAATAGGCTACCAATCCATAAAACCTAAAGTTCATCCATGACACAATTCAAATACGACCTTGAAAATTGGATGGAAAATCATAGATGTACCCCCTCCCCCCATCTTGCCAGCATGTTCCTTATGGAAGAGGCCTTCAATAAGAAAAGTTTTATCCTAACTAACATCGCCTGTGCAAATCCTTAGACTCCCCTTTATAGACGTCCATGATACTTGGGGACTCAAATTGTTTAGGGTGTGCAGCTATACTTCAAAAGGCCCTAGTGGTCATATGCCTAGTAACAACCTATGAACATATAAATAAAACACAAAGAAAATAAATATATCACAAAACATATATTCTTTCTAATTGATGAAAGCTGATTGGACTGAAATATTCACAACTCTTTCCTTGCTGAAAGCCCTGTTGCTTTTGTTAATACAGAAGCGCTTGCTAAGCTACTATGTTCTAGAGAGGCATAAGACACTAATGCACATACATTTCCTGCTGAAATCCATGTAGTGCCTTGTAAAAAACTGTAAGCATCCTTAGACAGAAGAATTAAATTAATAGGCTGGTACTATCTAGTGCATAAAAAACAGAAAGGGACCAGAATTGTATTAAATAACACCAAAATTCATGATTCAAAAAAATTTGTTGTACAACTTCAAATAAACATTTACGATAATATAAAAATATGAGATTTATATGGAAACAAATATCTCATTCTAGACATTACCATTTAAATAGTGTAGCAGTGTTTATATTCCATCTTTTTGTTTGTTTCTTTCAAACAATGTTACATTTGTGTGTTAGAAACAAGTCTGCATGGTATCACCCTGTTGATAACAATACAAGTGAATAAAGTGTCTTTGTTTATTAAGGTGTGTTTATATAATGCACTTCTTTAATATTTGCACTTTATATCACTTATGTGGCCAGAAATGCTTTCCTTTAATTTTTGAAAAGTCTGTCTAACACTGCATTCCCCATTGATGCAGACAACCAAACAAATCACTCACTGGGAAGCACAGGTTATTAAATACCTGTTTGGAAATTGCTACAAGTATTTATTGTGGAAAAGGGAGTATTGATAATGATAACCTGCAGCCTATACATCAACCACATTCATTACTATTGCAGGATGCCCTTTAGGGACAGCAAAACTGACATAGGATTGCTGTTCCCTATGTGACCATTAAGGAGTTGTTCCCTCCTCTGCATTGAACTTTGCCTTTCACAAGTAGAAGAAGAAGGGGTGAAAATGTGTTACTATGTAGTGTGGGACAATGTTTATTTTTCACATCTTGAAAGTTTTATAAGTAGTGATAAAACCTAATGTCAGTGTGCTCTAGGTGTTTGTCAGTGTTGTCTACTAGCAAAGCAGTTGTGGACATATTTCTAACCTCAACCATAATTTGTTTTTGTGATAACGACCTAAAATGTTTGTTTGAATCTATGCACCACATCATCAAAGACTGTCAAATTAGTTTTAGTGTTGCAAATTCTAAAAATTCTCAAAAATATGAATCAAGGAATTCTCCTAATTATGTGCTTAAAGTAACAAATACTGGGACAAAGAAAAGTATTCTTAAAAGAGGGCTTCCTGTTTACAGTGGGGTTACTATCACCATCCAGTATTTTGGTAACCAATGATATCTAGAAAATCAATAATAAATAATTTTGCTTTTAAAGTGGAAGTAATCATTGTTGTACATTGTGTAAATTTGAGAAATGTGGGATGGTTGATATTCAATATCAGACTGTTGTTTCCTTCTGTAAGTTTACTTACTATGCATACCAAGTCACTTAGCAACTCAACTTATCAACATAAAGAAGGAAAATGATGTTCAGTCTTTTCTCTGCAACTTTAATTATGTTTCCCTAACTCTTTGCAAAGTATCTTCTTCCCACTGTTCCTTCCTAAATTGCAATTGGCTTATCTGAAGGTCAACCAGCTCTGGAGTTTCCTCAAGGTCAGTTTGTCATGATGTCGAAGTGTCACCTGCTCCTACAAGCATTTGGATCTTAGAGTAAAACATTTCTCCTAGAGGGGTTAACTTATACAAGTATTCCTTAGTATTAGCAGCTATCTGTGCTTTATTTCTTCTTGTTCCCTAACGTCATGAACATGTCCCATAGAATTCTTTCCCTTTTGCTTAGAGGTTTTATTTTATCTTAACAGGAATAATATTAGGCCTCTAGACACATCACTAGAATACACCAGTCAGGGGGTGATTCCTTCTATCAATTTCTGTTAATCACTTCTACTCCTTGGTTTTCACAATTTTAGGTTGCAATAACACTTTTACAGTTTGCTTTATAATTCCTTCTGGCTAGATATAGTGACATTTCTACTGTCTGCTTTGTATTACTTTCAGACTGCAGTATCTAAGTATATAAACTCATTCTATCTTTGGAGGTCATTTGATCATAGGTGTCTGTTTGCATATCTGTTTTTGCATCTTTATGTGTTTTTTTTTTTTTTGTTTTGTTTTGTTTTTTTTTTGTTCTTGTTTTGGTTTTGGTATCAAACACCCTTATGATTGCATCTGGTGGTTGCTCTCCCAACATTTTTCTATGTTAGGCAGAGGCATTTCAATAGGCTAATTAACTTGCTGGCTCCCCTCCCCACTGTTCATAGGTTCATAGGTGTGTACTAGGCTAATGGCCTTGGGGCCTTTACAAACCTAGCCATAGGATTACCCTGGCATATTGCCACCCAACCTTAGTTCCCAGTGCCTCTGTTGAGTAGAGTCACTGGTGTTATCCCTGGGGTGAATTTTTTGTTTCCCATCCACTCATCAAGGTTTCTCTTGAAGAGGGTCAGCGAGGTGCTCTGCTTGACATGTATGGGAAGTCTCTTCCATAGCATGGGCAGTCTCTGGGTTATGAACCTGTCTCTTCAGCATGTTCTGTTAATTGTGGTAATGAGGTTGAGGTCTCTGGAGCATGTGGCACAGAGGGATTGATATTTCTTTAGATGTAGCATTTCTAACAGAGCTGGGTCAGACATGGCTTTGTAAGTCAAGCAGAGATTGCCTCTAAGTAGGCGATGTGAGACAGAGAATAGTCGTAGTTTTTTGAGTCTGTCCATATAGGACAAGTGTTTAAGGCCTAGGATCCTCTTTGTGAGGTACTTTTGTGGCCTCTGCAGTTGTTGCAGGTGTCTAGTGAGGTACATGCCAAATGGGGCATTCTACTTGATGATTGGCCTAATGAGGGAAGAGTAGAGGGAGACAATGACCTCTTTCTTCCTGGATGCAAAACCCTTAGTAATGAGATGTGCCACATAGAGGGACTTTCTGACCACAGTGGAAATGTGGTGATCAAAAGAGAGGTTGCTGTCAACCTGTGTTCCCAGATCTCTTATAACATTTTCTGTGTCCAGTGGGCTACCATCAATGTGGTAATTCATGGGAACCGTGTTTTTCCCAAAGAGAATGACGGCACCTTTTTTGGCATTGAGCTTAAGGCCATGGTTCTGATACCAGTTGTTGGTCACAGTGAGTTACGAGATGGTCTGTCAAATGAAGTACCTCTACAACTCTTCAAAGTTGAGGAAATATCTTTCACTATTATTACATCATCTGTAAATTGTGATTGGCTGCAATGGAATGTATTACATTCCCAGACAAAGTTTGACCTTCCGTTTAAATAACAGGATACTATTTTTTGTACCATGAATGCATAGTACTACTGCTTTGGTAGTAATGGTTTTCTTCTTATAGGTGCATAGTTACTTAGTAGGCTATTGATCTGTGCGGATCTTTAGAAGCCTAGCAATATAGTATCATAAAGATTTTAGTCCTTATATGTTAACTATAAATAACCAAGGGATATGTAGAACATTTACATATTACTTCTATCCATAATAGTTCTTTTTAAAATGCTGCCATCAGTAACATAGCTAGGGTAGGGCAAAAGGGTGCAAAGTGTTAGAGGGAGCAATCTTATTGGCAATCCATGATCTCAATCACTCTTAGTGAAATACCAGCTTTTAAAACTGGTAATGCATTTGCAACCAAACCTGACAGCTGTAGCACATTCTGTGTGGTCTAATTGTACTAACTGCTCAATGCACTGTAGCATACAGTTTGCTACAGTTTTAATGTAAAAAGAAAATCTTTTTTTTCTCTTTTTTAACTAAAACTTGAGTGATGTAATGCTTTACACAGGATATCGCAACTGCTTGCTACAAAGTTTGATACAGTTTAGAAGCTCTGGTTCAGGAAACTGCAGACTTACCATTTTTTTTAAGAAAATATCTAGTTGTACAATTTTTGAGCTTGAGATTCCAAGGTAATGCCACCTCTTGCAAGTAATGTCATTTTGACTTTATTATAATCCTGGTAATCAGTACTGTCTAATATGTATTTGACATCTCACACTGGTTCTGTAGCTGACTAGGTTAATACAATCCTGATTTAGTCATTTTAGCCCCGTACCTCCTGGTGGACCTACCACTCAAAGGTAGAAAGTAAGGAGGTCTTTTATATACAAAAACAATTAAATCCTGATTTTTCCAAGCTAAACAATGTCTTATCATTTAACCCAAAAAAATTATCTTTAATTCAGTGTTATACTGCCTTATGTTGGTGAAAAGCGGCTGCATTGTTTGTTTTTTCTGAATTTCGCTGCCAGGATCAGTTTCCAATTTCTCTTTCCATATGTTCCTTCACTGTGGTTAATTCCCTTTTGGAGACCTGCTGCTCTGGTCCAAATTCCTTTTAACAACAGGGCAAATAGCCTTTGGTTGGATTTTTTACAGCCCCCTTTATGTATTGCATTCACTAGCTAATTAAACAAACCTGATCTCAATAATATAGCCAGGTATTTTTCTGTTCTTAAAGAAATACACTTTATTATTTATTCATTGACATTTGATTACTGGGAAAGTCTGACTGGGTAGAAGTCCATTTTCAGAGGAGGTCAGGGGGGAAACTCCAAATTATTGCAAAATATTTTAAGAACAACAATTTTCCAATCTTCAAAAACAAAACAAAAATGTGCAGTTTAAGCAATCATAACACAGTAGTGATAAAATAAAAAAACTTAAGAATAAATATAAGTTTTATGACAATCATTTAATATTTATAGAAATTTTAGAGTTTGCAGAGAAATTAAAGGTAAGTTAGTCTAATACAAACAAGAATTGCAATATGAAGTGAGGGAAAAACAGGCTTGTGGCATATTTAGAGAGAAAGTCAGGGAAGAGTATTTGATAGAAGTAAGGATGCAAGTGAAGAAGGGAGAGTAAAGAGGTATAAAAAACAAAAAAAATACTTGTTCACATTTATGGATATTGTTTATCCTGGTTCTGATCAAAAACAAAGCCAGATTTTAGTTAGGAAGTCTTTCAGATTGGTTTTGAAAGATGAGAGGAAAGGTATTGACCTGATGGATAGAGCTAAGAACTTGCAGGCTATTGCAACCTTATATGAGTACAAACAATGCTCAGCAGATTTGATAGGTTTGTAGACAGACAGGAGTTTTTTGTCACTGAATCACAATGACCAACTGGGAACATAGATGTGTAGAATGTTTTTTAGTACTAGACAAGCAGATGGATGCTGGATAATTTTATAGGTGGCAAAACCACAAGAAAAAGGAACTGGACATTCCAAAAACCATAATACCAGGGTAAATATTCACTTCATGCATTTATTGAACCCTGGTACCTCGGTATGTCACCTTCAAAGGAATAATGAAACATCACAACACCCTGCATTTATACAAACATTAATTGGTATCAATTAATCAAATTAACTTTTTCAAAATAAATGTACACACTTAAGGAAACCCTAACCATATTAAAGTGAACACATACAAACTATTTCACTAGATATAACAATCCATAATTAAAATGCACATTTTTAAATACTAACATGTAATTTTACTTAAATAAACATAAATTAATAATTTCAAATTTTATAAAGTAGGGTCACTATCAATATTCATGCCTCTGGGTTGTAGTGTTCTAAAATTTATAATCATTCTGCATTCAAGTTTATTTAATTCATCCTTAAAACTTCCCCCATACTCCAAAAATGGACATACCAATACACTAAAAAACAAACTATTTTAATATCCCCCATGAACGGAAAGAAAATATTCAGCTCAAACAATTCTGTTTCCTAATGTCCCCTAGGTGTTCCATCACCCTGACTTTCACCTTCCTCTTTGTTTGTCCTACATATCATTTCACCTTTTCACAACCACAACCTTAATGTAAATAACTCCCTGTGAATTACAGTGAAAACCTTCTCTAGCCTTGTGCAACTTCCCATTGATCTTAGAACCACTGAGGTTTCTGACCCTATTACATACACTACAATTGCCAAATGGGCGACTACCCACTCTGCCTTTCCACATTAACTGGCCACTACTCCCACTACATAACTCTTTCAAATTGCTATATCTGCCATAAGAGAAGGTCACAATTGGAAAAAGCTGTCCTACACTCATATCTTCAATATCTGTATACCAAAATTCCCTAATAATGTCGTCTAACACTTCATGGGGAGAATTTTGTCAAAAAAAAACAATTTTTCTTGCATTATTGTATTCTCCTTATTCTTTTTATCATTCCCTCTATTTTTCCTCACTCCTTGCCATCATTGGTAATTCAGTTTCTTTTTTCACCCACAGCTATTTTCCTAGCTTCTATCAAAAGACCCACTAAATAACCTCTACCGCTGAGTCTATCAAAAACATCAGTTAAAAATACCTGTTTAAATCTTTCCTCACATGTATTCTGAAAGACCCGTTTAAAGTCACCATAAGGCAGTGCCTTAATCAAATGTGGGGAGTGCATACTATCTGCATGCAAAAAGTTGTTAACCGATGTGGGTTTCCTGTCTGTCTTAAATTGTACTATATTATTTTCATCTACATACAACTCTACATCCAAGTAGGTAATGGTGGAACTTATCTGATATGTAAACTGCAAACCATGTGGTGTACCATTCAAATTTTCCATAAATCTGAAAAATCCCTGTTAATCTCCCTTACATGCAAAAAGTAAATCATCAATAAATCTTCCATAATAAACTACATTCTCAACAAAATAACCATTATGATATATGAACCAAGTTTCTAAATCACCCATATATACCACAGCATAAGTGGGGGCAAAAGTTGCCCCCATTGCTGTACCTCTTTTCTGCAGAAAGAGCTGTTTCCCCCATCTGAAGTAATTGTGTGTTAGGTTAAACCCCAGTAGGAGTAATAGAAATGAAGATTGGGGACCCTCCCCCATTATTTTTCCCATGGCTTCTATGCCCCTTCTGAATCGGTATATCTTGCAAGAAATGCAATAAAAAGACAGGCTAATATGGCTTTAGAACATCCCTCCAGATTTTTATGAAGTGGTTGCTAATACCACCATGTGTGTTGTAACACAACTACCAAACACTAAAGCTTTGAAGCAAACAGTGCAGCACTTAGACAATCAACAAAAGCAATAAAGGCTAAGGATATAGAGGATATTTCTTCTCTAAAACCTGACATAAACCCAAATAAATGTAGTTTGTTTGTAATCTGCAACAGTAAAAACTGTGATATTACATAGTGTAAATTCACAGTTGTTATCCTAACAGCACTTAATAAAGTTAAACATCTGGGCCAGTCAGTGGCACATTTCTAATTTCTACTAAGGAATGCCAGCAGAATTACACCATACATGGCGTACTTCACAGTAGTGAATGTGAAAGAGTTGCACCCTTAGTAAATGGTGTACACTGTCTAAATAAGATACCTGCTATGATGTGTTCTGGGGTTTGTTGCATGATCTCTACATTGATATTGACACTTGATCCAGCTATGACTCTCCTTGATTTTGAAAAAAATGGTCAGTCAACAGAGCATATGTAGAAATATATCTAAAACAACAGCTAAAGGCTGTTGACTTCATTTATCAAATCATTTGGAGGCAGGTACAAAATTGGACTTGGCAAGTAATTTTGACAATGATTCCAGACTTGCAATATTAGTGAAACAAATGCCCAGCATTCTAGCATTCATTAACCCTAGCAAAGTTGAAGCAACATTTAATGAGATATTGCAAGATACGTACTGATTTTGGGAAGGATCTGTCTAATTTTTCAAACACAACTATGTAACTGGAAGACCAAAAATGTATGACACAAGGAAAGCATCATCTAATATGGTACCTCCCCTATTTCCCATAATTCTTTGGAATCAATGAGATAAACTGATGGTTGGGTTTCTATCAGTCAAAATGAAGTAGAGGGATGGCTCTGGTGTCTGCATACTCTCCTAGGTTAGAAAAAGTTGTTTTTATGTAATGTACGTAGAGCAAGCAGTGCATGTAGATGATATAAGGAATGAGCAAGCAGTGCATATAGATGATATAAGGAATCATTTACTGAGGAGATTGCCATTCTCTCCTAACAGATGTAGAGTGGATTCAGAGTCTATTTGCTAAAAGACAAGGATTCTCACCATGTGATTTTGTGGAATCAGTAGCTCACCACTACTCAGTTTGAAAGTCAGCTTCAGAGTCAGATTATACCAAATAGAAATTGCAGCATTTAATGGGATTATGATTCTTCCAACATTTGTGGAGTCCACTTCAATTCGTATGCCCTGCATGTCAGACTGCATGCCAAACTAATTTCATGCTAGATTACATGGATGACTGTGAACTGTCTTATTATTTGATGGAAATGAGCTGTTTTCCATATATGCAATGCACAGGATGTCAGCATCTTTACTATGTGCACTGCAACAGCCTGAGTTATGCATTGATCATGCTGGTGAAATGCTATTGTGTCACAGCTTATAGTCACTAACTGTAAAAACATGTTGCAGATGAGATGGCTGACTATTTCACAGGGAATTCTGCATTCCTTCCACTTCTGTTGAACAAGTGGTGTCATGTTTGTCTTTTATAGACACATTAATTGTATTGCACATTTTATCATGGCATTTACAAAAAGTGAATGTTGACTTTCACTATTGGAAGTCAGTTTACAGTACTAGGATTTCAGTATTCTGGTCTTTGGCATTTTGCACTTGACGTCATGTGATCCAAAGTTGTGTCTGTTGATATGGTGATGTACTTCCTAGATATATATATATTATGAGAGAGAGATATATATCAGTCACCACAATAATGTAAAATCTTCCAATTTTCTTTTTGATTCAGTGTTGGTAAAATCTGACTAAAGCTGCTGAAAAAAGTCTACTGCTTGATTTTTCATGATATACTTTTTGGCATCCACAATGTCAGAATGCTCATAACTGTCACAAAGTAACACTAGTTGGTACTTTATTTATGCTAATGTGGCTAAGTCATTGTCTATAATAAATTTATGTATTGCTCAAAAGTGTACCAGTGACATGAGGCATAGATACATTCAGCCACACTACTGGCATGCCGTGCATACCTGCTCATTCATGCAAGCTGCCTGAGTATGCACAGTGTGCATAAATGAGGCATAGAGGTGCACTCACAGTTATTCAGAGTCCTGTGCGAAGTGCAAATCTCATGCCAGCATACTGTGTTTATATATCATGGAGATGCCCTATGGAGAATCCCTACCTGGTCTACACAGTAAAGCAAAATTATTCTCTACCTCCTGTGCAGGCAGTTCAGGGAATAACTATTTGATCCCTAAACAGAACCATTCAGTAATGCGGGTGCTTGATACAACCTGGCATCTCTGCTCTCCAAGGAACCCTGAATTCCATGTACTGGTGAGTAGTGCAGGCACTGATATAATGACTTGTGTTACAGTCAACATGGATATCTCTATGATGATTACAGTTGACATGGACATGCCTGTGATGACTTGTGTTACATTTTACATGGATATGTCTATGATGACTTGTGTTACAGTTAATGTGGATATCTCTATGATGACTTGTGTTAGAGTCACCGTGGATATTTCCACCGATGGTAAGGAGAGATTAGGCAAGAATGTCCTAAATGGCACAAAAACTATTTTTTGTCTGCTATGTACAGTACTGCTTTTATAAATATATGTTTTCTGTTTGTAACAGGTATATTCCGGAGTCAAATTACTGGATATTCCAAGATAGTTTGTGTAGGTGAGTGCATGTCTGTTGTGTGTGCTGGTGATGGCAACTATTGTGTTGTTGCACTCTTTTGCTTATCTGGACCTGTTTCAGGGCTGTGGCCATGGGGTATACTGGTCACCACTTTATGCTTCTGCATAATTGCACATTGGTGTGTTTAATGTAACTGTGTCTTCTTCACTGAAACTGATTACAGTAATGTAGTTGTCTCCGCTCATTTGTCAGTACCTGTAGTAGTTTAAACAAATGTCCTGTAAAATGGGAATCTGTCTGTTGTGTCACACACACACACACACACACACACACACACACACACACACACACACAAACACACACACATGCACACATACAGCCTGATATACCTCTGTGTTGAGCTGTGGGAGTAACTGCAGGCTTTTATCTGCTTGCTCATGTATGTGGAGACGTATTGTTGCACTGTGCTTTGGTTGCCTCTACACCCATATTTGATATGTGATTATCTGCTTATCCCTTTTGTGTTTCACCTCAGGCAGGTGATGTGGAGATGTGGAGAATGCTGCCTGAAGGTAATGAAGGTAGAAGAAAACTCATGTACACCAGGGTTAGAATAATGTATGTTATCCTCTGGCTTATATTTGTTTGAGCACTTCTGGGACATAGGTTCATAGGTGTGTACTAGGCTAATGGCCCTGGAGCCTTTACAAGCCGAGCCCATAGAAGTGCCCTGGCATCGTGCCGCCTGACGTTAGTTCCAGTGCCTCTATCAAGTAGAGCCACTGGAGTGATCCCCAGGGTGGATTTTCTATTTCCCATCCACTCATCAAGATTTCTGTTGAAGAGGGCCAGTGACGTGCTCTGCTTGACATGTATGGGAAGTCTATTCCAGAGCATAGGCAGTCTCTGGGTTATGAACCTGTTCCTCCAGCATGTTCTGTTGATTGTGGTAATGAGGTTGAGGTCTCTGGAGCATGTGGTGTGGAGGGACTGGGATTTCTTTAGATGTACCATTTCTAACAGAACTTGGTCAGACATGGGTTTGTAAGTCAAGCAGAGCTCACCTCTTAGTAGATAATATGTGACAGAGAATAACTGGAGTTTTTGAGTCTGTCATCCTCACTAATGTAAGGTTTCCCTACTCTGGTTTTCATCTCAAGTCTCAATGCACCATGACCTGCAAGTGCATCAGTTGTGGCCCACTGCCATCATGACTGCAGCTGTGGCTGAAGTTGGGGAGTGAGGGAGAGTGTCTCATCAAGGAAGTTCTGTCCCATTATTGGCAAATATCCAATCCAAGTTACTAGTTTTGACTGCACAAGAGATTGATCATAGTTGTTTGGGTAATGCCACTTTGGGTCATCTTCCAGTAATGTTTTTAGCAGCACATAGGAGATTCATAGTATCACCTGGTTGATGCCATCAGGCCATCAAGTGGGAATATTCCCCTTGTTACTAGCCTCCTGGCCCAAGGAGTATCACTTATTGGTCCCAATAGCATCTACCTGATCAGGTTGGCAGCTGGCAAGCTACCATTTATCCCATCCTATTGACAGCCATTTGTGTACCTTGTGTTTGCGCATGTGTGCTTGTGTTTCTTCCATGTCTCATACAATGTGGTGATGACAGCTGCTCTTGTTTACCTGCCATCTTACATGTTTGTCTGTGGAGGGCCCCCCACTACCATTCCTCCTCTTTAAACCAGCTCCTGTTTTACTGTTGCTTATATACTTACTGTTTAGCTATATATTTTCCCATATATAATTTATTAAAATTATTATATGATTAAACAAACAATTATAAACATGAACAAGCAAAAGAAAAAACAAAGAATGCATGTGGTACACTACACTATAAAATAGATATTACTAGTTATGAATTAAAGAGGGTTCAATAACAAATCTTAATGAGATGTTCATTCAACAATTTCAGTAAGAATAGTCATAGGTTGAGAAGAGTAAGTCAATAAAATGAAACATTCTACATGCAATAATGTACATATTCATAAGACTTAAATGAAGTGGATGAATATTTTATGATCAACCTACAGAAAGGACCTAATATCTACTGACTAACGTATGACTAAGATAGTGGTGTTAGTGATAAGAAGTAGAAAAAATAAAACCAATGGAAGAGAGACCATAGTGATATATACTATTAATTCACTAATTTAGTGTGATTATCCTTGGATTCATTGAAATGTATATTGGAAATAAAATTATATATGGGTTTTTAGTGTAGCTAAGATAAGTGGCTCAGAGCTGTAACTTAAAAAAAAAAACTGGGAAATTATTTCATCACAGGATAATCTTCAAGATTTGTTTCCAAGTGTCTAATGTATGTTTTTTGTCAACTCACTACAGGTTGTTATTTTAAATACATTGATGTAATTAATGGCATTTGATTTAAAATTTTCACAACTTACTGTGGACATATCTGTGCAGTTTTGTGTTAAGTAGTGTTTCATTAACAAAGTGGTTGGGTTTAAGTGAAATGGGAAAATATATAACCAATTGAGCTGCCAGCTACATGTGATATCATTTACACCTGACAAGATAAGTTTATCCTGTAAGAGATCCTACAGATTTTTGATAGGCGGACAGTTCCAAAGAACATATTATAAATCTGCATTAGACTCATTACAGGAATTACAGACTGAAGACTGCTGCAGATTAAAATGAAATAGCTGCTGGGGTTAAGTCAACATTATGAATGATCATTAGCTGTGTGTAGAAAATAAATAGACAATAAATAATAATTGTAATGTAGACCTTTCTTGATCAATTTGTCTTTATGAATCAACTCCTCTTCCAAGTACCATCATTTAAAAAGTTTTAAATTGCTAATTTTGTGGAGTTTTAATTGCATTTACTGTTTTGAACTACACACTCAAGTGTGTTAGACTTTTTTGTGTTTATTTACTGTATTATTGCATTGTTTAGCCTGTTTCAACAAAAAATATATATATACTATCTTGTTTGCTCATTTCCCACCTTTTCTAGCCAGTCCATTTCCCAGGCCTTGCTTGTCTCAGGACTTTATTTTCTGTGCTCAGAGCTATCCAGACCTTGCTGTGGCAGAGGGAAGTCCTACTGCCTACCAGTGGGACTGGTGAGCATTGTACTGCCCATCTAACGCTAGAGGAGTGGTTTCCAGCTCTGAAATTGTAATTTTATTAGCCTTTTTGGGCTGATTTCTATCCCTTTCAACTTTCTGGCTTAAAAATGCATGTGTTTGCACATTTTTCACATCATGCAGCACTACGAGGCTACAGTTAAACTATTCCAGGTGCCAGAAAATCTGCTCTTCAAATTTTCCCTTAAAACTAGCTGGTTTCTCAGTAGTAGCACTAAAATCTGAACCCCTGTGACTAGCACTTGTTCTAGAACCTGCTGTAAAGCACTAGGAAGCCTGAACCTGATACAAGCACTCAGCTTTCCTTGTCAATAAGGAGAACTTAATCATAGGCACTAAACAGCCTACAATTGCAAAGTACCTTGCAAAGGTAAGGGAAAACAGTTCTTAAACCTTACAAAAAAGCACCTAAACAGGCATGTCCAAGGGTCAGCTTCCGGTGGTTTCTCCTGTCCACCTGGTGAATCTGGGCATACTGGGGCAATGCTGCAACTGCCTCATGTACACAGACAATCCTCTCCTCCTACCACCCAACACTACAACCTGTGAGAGATGCACTTACATAGCCAAACTGGAAGCAAAGCTCTCTCCGGTCAAGACTGTGCTAGACAGTCAAGAGGAGAAGGCTAACACCTGCATTACACCTCTAGCAACTCATAGCCCTTCAAAACCCACATCATCAACTCCCACACATAGCAACACTAAACCCACATATGTGAAGGCCCTTAACATTAACCTGCCCAAGCAACAATGACCTCCGAAGCTGAAAAGCAAACAAACACCAGTCACAACCAAAGTGACACATAGCTCACAACACCAGTGTGCCACCCAACAACAGCCTCTAAGGCAAGATAATGTACCCAACACTTTAGTCATAGGTGACTCTATAGTCAGGTACACTGATGTCCCACTCACCAGGCTGAACAAGGAGAACATTACAGTCAGCTGCCTGTCGGGTGCCAGGATCTGCCACATAATGCGTGCACTCAAGTCACTCCACAACAAGTACAAATACGACTCTGTCATTGTCCATGCTGGAGTAAATGACTTGAGATGTACCTCCCTGGACTACATGAAAAGAGACATGGAAGAGCTCTTGGATCATGTGACCCAGGCAGGTATGACCCTAGCCCTGAGTAGCACCCTGCCTTCGCCCAGAATGATACCACAGTATAAGGACAAAATGATTGACTTCAACAATTGGCTAAGCTTCTGGTGTCATTCAAAGGGGATCCAGTATTTGTCTGCCTGGGAAGACATGATCGACAAACCACGTTGCTTTGCCAGAGATGGTCTGCACCTGTCACCCCTGGGATTCAGGTTACTGGCTAAAGCTCTTGCCACCCCTATAGTGCCTTTTTTAGGCAAGGTTCAAAGGATAAAACCACCACTGTAGCAGATACAAGCATGCAAAATCTGAAGGTAATGCTACTCAATGCTAGAAGTCTAAACCTCAAAATGCACTCTCTCAAGGCACTCCTACAAATGGAGAACATCGATATCTATGCAGTGACTGAGACCTGGTTCAAGGCTCCAGAGAGCACCCCTGCAATACCAGGCTACAATTCTTACCACAGTTTTCAGGCACAAAACCAAGACCGAAGCACTAAAGGTGGAGGAGTATCCATATTCACCAAGGATATTCACACCTCCAGGCTAGTTGCCCAACACAATGCATCTGAAATTCTCCAGGTGCAACTAACACTAGGTAAGACTGCATTCCAAATTGTAGCTTGCTACAGATCCCCCACCATACCCCAAGATTCTCACTACACCTTCCTAAATATACTGGAAAATATTAAGATACAACCAAACACCCTAATACTAGGTGATTTCAACTACTCTGCCATTAACTGGGAAAACTACTCGGGTACCAACTCCTTTTCCCAACGGTTCTTGGAATTCATAAATTCCAACGCCCTGGATCAACTAATCCATTCTCCCACCAGGGGCTCCAGTATCCTAGACCTAGTCATTACCAACATGGGAAATAGATGCTCCACACCAGTGGTCACCCCGTCATTGGTCAGGTCTGACCATAAGCAAATCACCCTTGACATCCACATCCCACTCCCACCCCCCAGTAAGGAAACCTCCTTAAAAAACTTCTCCAAAGCCAACTTCATGCTACTGAAGTCAGAAGTGACAAACTTCACAACACCCACGCAGACAGGATCTGGAAGTTCAACTGCAGAATCATACACTAAGGCACTATACGAGCACATCCACTCGTGCATGAATCGTCCCATCCCAAATAGAGCCAAGATGCTCTTCTCCAAAAAAAGGAAGCCAATCTGGTGGTCCCCTGCTATAAACAAACTATACAACAGAAGGAAGAAACTGTTGCAGAAAAGAGGAAAATCCCAGGATGCAAAAAACTCCCTCACCAGCCTCAGTAAGAAGCTGAGATCCCTCATAAAATCCTCAAAAGCTAGTTACAAAAATAAAATTGCCAAAGATTCCAAAGACAACCACAAGGTATTGTATAGTTATGTCAAGAATCTAAATGGCAATGCTCAGGTATCCTCTGAACTACAACAGAATGGCATTAAATATACTGATCCCAAGGATATTGCCAATATCCTGGCAGATCGATTTAGTGCCAACTTCACTCCCCTCTCACCCCCTATTGGGCCCATCTCAATACCAAAAGATTACCAAATTCCGATAATCACAGCCACACAGGTAGAAACAGCACTCTCCAAAGCTAAGAATACAGCATCCATGTGACCAGATGACATCCCAGGCTGTGTACTGCATGAACTACAAAATGAACTGGCACCCCACCTAAGTGTCATGTTTAATCATAGCCTCACCTCAGGCTTCATGTCCACTGAGTGGTGCACAGCTACAGTTATACCGCTCCACAAGGGAGGATCCACCTTGGATCCCAGGAACTACCGTCCCATCAGTCTGACAAGCCTGATCTGCAAGGACATGGAACGCATTATCATGGAACTTATAAACAAAGACATTGGCAACCTCCAGACACTGGACCCCACCCAGTTTGGGTTTGTGAAGGGACGATCTTGTCTCTTGAATCTGATTGACTTCTTTGAATCAGTCTCCAGAGCTGTGGATGAGGGTAAGGAGGTCCACACAGCCTATCTGGACCTCACCAAGGCCTTCAACACCACCCCCCACTCTGGAATCATAGATAAACTTACTAAGCTGGGGATAAATCCCTACATAGCTCGATGGGTTGCCAACTGGCTTACTGACAGAACCCAGACTGTAAAAGTAGCCGACTCCAAATCCAGCTCCAGACAAGTGACAAGTGGAGTCTCTCAGGGTTCAGTCCTGGGACCACTCTTGTTTGGCATCTACTTCTCTGAAGTACAGGCCAACATTAAGGGACTCTGGCTAACAAAGTTCGCAGATGACTGCAAACTGGGAGCCATTACTGAATCCCCAAATGATGTGGATATTCTACAAAAGGGCCTTACAGAAACAGATGACTGGTGCCAGAGCCATGGGCTCAAGCTTAATGCCAAGAAATGTATAGTCATCCCCTTTGGAAAAAAGTATCCATGAACTACCACATAGGTGGCAGGACACTAAACATCAAAAGTGTGATGAGAGACTTAGGGACACAAGTGGACAGTGGTCTCACTTTTGATAACCACATCACCACAACAGTCAGGAAATCCTTCTACGTGGCACACCTCATCACTCAGGGCTTTTCATCCAGAAAAAAGGAGGTCATTGTCCCACTGTACTCATCCCTCATTAGACCCATTATAGAGTATAATGCCCCATTTGGTATGTACCTCACAAGACATCTGCAACAGCTGGAAAGGCCACAGAAATACCTCACTAAAGGAATCACAGGCCTAAAGCAGATGCCATATGCTGACCGTCTAAAAAAACTCCAGCTGTACTCTGTGGCATATCATCTACTCAGAGGCGATCTTTGCTTAACATACAAGGCCATGTCAAACCCTGAGCTGTTGGACATGCTCCACTTAAAGAAATACCAATCCCTCAGATCCACATGCTCCAGGGATCTAAACCTTGTCATCACAATGAACAAAACATGCTGGAGGGATAGGTTCCTGACCCAGAGACTCCCCATACTCTAGAATAGACTGCCCATACATGTCAAGCAGAGCACCTCATTGGCCCTCTTCAAAAGGAACCTTGATGATGATTCGATGGGAGATAGGAAATTCACCCCAGGGATCATGTCAGTTGCCCTACTAGACAGGGGCCCAGAGAAGTAAATACTGTGGGAAACAATTTCCAGGGAATTGTTATGGCTAGGCTTCCATAGGCCTTAGGGCCGATAGCCTAGTACCAACCTATGAACCTATGAACCTATGTTTTAGAAAAGTAATATGATTCATTACATCTAAATTTCCAAATTAAGTTATAAAATTTAGAGATATGATTTTCTTGTTGGGAAATTGAAATAGGTTTCATAAGACATTTAAATTGATTTTACTAGGTGACTTAATATTATATTTCATAAGTGAAAGGTCTCTTATTTGTCTCAGATATGGTAAGTGATCTTTAGGTAGGCTTAAATCTTTCCTCATATCTTCTAATGAATAGAAATTAGTATTTAGCAGATCACAGGCTGATTTATTTTATAATAGGGGAAAGCTTGAAAAATGTAACATTTTTATTATTTATTTTAATAGAATAATTCTTATGAACTGGTTGCAGTACGTACCATGTATTTTCTAACTTTAGAAACTTTAAGAGTTTATGAAATGAAGTGACTAATTGAAAGATGATATTGTTTATTTTCATATTAATGAAAATGTGAGTAAATAAAAAAGGAAAGGTGTTATATATTATCATCTTTTTTTTTTAAGAAGATTGTTCTATATCTTAACTGAAATAGATTGCCACTCTGGAACCAATGTATTATAATTAAAAAGTCTCATTGCATTTATAAGTCAGTAGTACAAATGGAAGTCAGGAAGTACCAAACCTCCATTTAATTTAGGTGTTGTCAGCTTGCCATAGCTAATTCTCACAGAGTTGGGGTTGCATATACATTTGATTAATCCAGCCTTTTTAGATTTGAATAAATATCCAGATATAGGAAAAAAAGAAGATAATATATAAACATAATTTAGGAAAAACGTGCATCTTGATAATGGCCACTTTTGGACAGAAGTTAAAAGTTCTTTATTTTCCATCTGGTAATATGGTCTAGGACTGTAAGTCAGGCTGTTTAAAAATTTGCTTGTAGGTTCAAAGGTTTATTTTGTTTGAATGAAATTTCTAGATAGTGTATTTTAATAGTTGTATCAATGCCTGCCATAGTGAATAGGTTTGTGGAAGTGAGATGTGAATTGAAAGGAAATCATTTGGTCTTCTGTAAGTTAAGTTAGTAAATCGCGATAAGAGCAAAGTTATTGACTGAGGTTAGGATTTTTGAAAGGTCATTATTTGGGGTAGTAAAATAAATGCTAATATTATCTGCAAAAGATGTTATAGAAATTTTCATGTTAAATAGAGATGGAGGATTATAATAAGTTGTTCATATTAAAAACAGAAAAAGGGATTCGATACAGAGATTAATTAATTAAGGAAAAAGAGAACAACCTTATTTAATAATAATGGGTTTAGAAATGTTTTATTGATAAGTAACTATATGGAAAGAGTTTGATATAAGGAGGAAAGTGTCTGAAAAGTGAAAGGGGGAACGCCAAATTTAATTAAACCTTTTTGAAGAAATGGAATAATAACCCAATCAAATACTTTTAATGTATCGAGATCAAAAGCAAAAATAGATGCTTTTTTGCTACAGTTATTTAATTCCTGAAGGGTCTCCAGTGTAAGGGTTTGATCATCTATTTGTCATAATTTAGTAAAACCAGATTGAAAATGAGATAAGTTCATTGTAATAATCTGTTGAACTCTATTTGCAATATTAGTTGTTAAAAAATTAATATCAAAATTAATTAAGGAAATAGGTCTTTAGTTAGAAGGGTCTGTATGGTCAGAATTTGATTTAAATAAAAGCTTTGTTTTGGATTTTTCTAAATAGGGTAAAAAACACTATAGATTGTATTTACAAAAAGGACTTGAAGAATTTTGGATAATATAGTGGAACGTTCTTTTAGAACCGTAAAGCCTCCACAAATTAGACTTGAGTTCATTTATTCCTCATAGGGTATCACAACATGGGAGCATAAGCTACAAAGAAGCACCATGATCCAGGCAATAATTGGCATGATTTGTGCTCTCAAAAGTAATCTGATATAAAGAGCATATAGCAAAGTCCCTAATCTCTAACATGAGTGGGATACATGTGACTCACATCTCTATATGGGCCACTATGCCTCCTTTCCATGCAATACATGCTCCTACATACCCATAATGAAGACTACTATATATGTAGCTTTGTGGCCAAATGTCCACCTCAGGACTGTTTCTTATATTTCCATTCTTCCTCCTCCAAGGGATTTTGGCATTGGGCAGCCATGGAAAACTGCAGTCCTCAGGATAGTAGCACATCTTTGCACTTGCTCCAGTAGATGGCTATACCATTATGTGAATACAGGTTGTTAGGATCATAGTTGCAGCTTTATCCCTGTATGCAAATACAAGATTAGGACATATTTGTTTTTTGTATCAGAAAAATGTATGCCTGACTTGTGTCAAACATACTTTACTGATATTGAAGTTTGGATCTTGCACATTGACATAATAACAACATACAGCAACAAAATGGCACATTTTTATCATCTGCATAAAACTCAGTTTTCAAGGGCAACTAGTTAGACATTGTCAATTAAGTCTGCACTAAACTTCAAAATAACTTAAAATGATCATAAAACATTTTCAAAAATATATTCTGTATGTGCAAACAAAACTGTTAGAAAACAAAGAACAAGCACTATCAAACCTTTCCAAAGGCCTGCTTTTTCCTATTGAATTGGTACCTTATATATGAATAATCATGCATACTAGTGCAGTGTACAATAAAAAGGGGGACATCCACAACTCTGAGAAGTGCAGAGTTATCAAACTCCTGTCACGTTACATGAAAGTTCTGGAAAGGGTGATTGATAAAAGGATACGCAGAGTAGTAGGAAGTAAGATGGAAGATGGGCAGTATCTATTCAGATCAGGATGCAGCACAATTGACCCAATGTTTGCAGTGAGACAGATATTTGAGAAGAAGCTAGAGATGAGGAAATAGTTTAACTGGTCATTCCTAGACTTGGAGAAAGCATATGACAAGGTCTCAAGAAAGCTGTTTTGGGCAATACTGTGGTGATTCAAAGCCCCAGAAACATTTGTATAATTAGTGCAGTTTATGTACAAGGACCCACTGACTCAAGTATGAACAGTGCTCCTCCTCACAGAGGGGTTCCCAGTAGGAGTGGGTGTGAACCAGGGTCCTGCTCTGAGACTACTGCTCTTCATAGTAATGATAGACTACATTATCAAATAGGTCAGAGGGGACAGATCATCAAAATTGCTGTATGCAGATGATGTAGCATTAAAGGCAGACTCTGAACAAGAACCTCAGTAAAGGATAGGTGAATGGAATGCAAAACTGAAGGCACATGGGAGGAAACTAAGTACAGATAAGGCAGTGGTAATGGCAGAAAATTGGGGAAATCAGAAGAAGCTAAGAATCTCGATAGAACAAGTTAATAGCTTTAAACATCTGGTTGGAGTGATTGAGGAGAAGGAAAGTCTGACTGAAGAGGTCAAAGATAGAATCAGAGCGGCTACAGCCAACAGGTGTAGAGTGTCAGGGGTAGTGTATGACAGAAGAATACCAAAGAAACTGAAAAGAAAGGTGTACAAAACAGTAGTGCAACCAGTACTACTGTATGGTACAGAAACCTGGGCAGTAGAGGCAGGGAAGATGAGGAAACTAGTGGTGGTAGAGATGACATACCTGAGACAAGTGGTAGGATGTACACTTCGGGACATGCAAAAAAATGTGGACATAAGAGAAAAAGCCAAAGTAGCTCCAATTGCAGGAAAAAATCAAAGAGAACAGATTATGGTGGTTCAGGCATATGCAGAAAAGCAGAAGACAATCTTATAAAGAAGTTTTGAGGCAGACAGAAAGAAAGTAAGAGGAAACAAGGATGTCTAACAAAGAAGTGGATGGATTGTGTGAGAGAAGATATGTGACAGTCAAGCATGAGTGTCAAAGAAGGCAGGAGTGTAGCAATGAATCAAGAGAGATGGTGACAGCTAGCACAACACCCCTACGCTTTATAGAAAATGGGTAAAAGGGAGTTGATGTTGATGATGATGATGATATTAATAATTAGTAATCCCTGTTTGATCTATCCTAGACCAAGACACTCTCAAGGTTCTAAAATTATG
Source organism: Protopterus annectens (assembly GCF_019279795.1). Classification (NCBI taxonomy): domain Eukaryota; kingdom Metazoa; phylum Chordata; order Ceratodontiformes; family Protopteridae; genus Protopterus; species Protopterus annectens. The sequence continues at coordinate 1,473,393,108 of NC_056746.1, forward strand.
AGAGGCTTTATCCACTCTATTAATGCTACATCCATTGGGTTTAGACAAGGTTTGAAAGCACAAGTCTCTATTACTGCCTCTCTCTCTCTCTTTCCATATATATATATATATATCACTGGATAGACTCTCAGATTTTAGTAGCAAGTTACACTTTTTTTGTCCCAGAGTAATTATATATCTGAATTGTGCTAACAGCTGGGTAATTAATTAGGGCCGCTAATTTTGCACAGAACTATGTCTCAGGTGACTACAGTCTTTGCACCCAAGATCTTCTGCACATACATTTAAGCCCGTTCCATTTTTCAATAATCTTTCACTTTCTCCAAGAAAAGTTTTCCCAAGTAACTAATGAATTATTTTTCTAAGGTTAGCGCTCTGGAGAAAATACAGGGTTCATACAGTCAGTTAACTGTGTGAATCAATTAAAAATAAGAAATAAATTGCATAGTACATTAAGAGCTCCCCTTCATAATGACAGTTATTATTTGATGTCATTCTCCTCAGAAAGATTCTTTTGTATTTTTTTTTTTATTCATAACTGTGGAGGACCTGCTACAAGCCTTAGTTAAGTCTAAAGTAGAAACTAACTAAAACTTGGTACAGTTCCAGCAACAACTACTGAAAATTGTCAATATGACAGCTCCTCCCACAGAATGGCAGCAGCCATTAAAAAACATAGTAAAGAAGAAGACATTGAGTCATATGTGGTGACTTTTGAATGGTATGCCACAATAAAAGCTGAGTTATTCCAGTGGCTAAGTCTTCTCAGGTTTATTTATTCGAATCTTTTGTCCAAATCCAACTGAGACAAAAAAACACAGAAATTATGGCATCATGACCAATTTGTTGATCACACTCCACATGTACAAATGATGTGACAGTAAATATCAAACAAATTATATTGATAAAATACCAAATAACATTTACAATTGTAGGCAGAGTTAACAGCTCACCCACAAATAACACAAGCAGCTTTACACCTTTCTGTGCACTTTTGGTCTGCCAAAAACATGAGACAGTATACCTCTGCTTACATCCTGAGTTAAATAGAAAAGGGGAACAGAAGAGGGGTTCAACCTGAAACTCCTCTTACTCTGCCCCACTTATCCTGTCAAAACACACCTCACTTAAAACCTCAGTTCACACTGGCTGCGTGGGAGGGAACGAACAAATTCCCACATCAAAAGACTGATCCTAATCTTTCCAAGCAATAAGAATCACACAACTCCTCCCCTCTAACCTCACTTCCTCTTTTCCACTTCCTCCTTACTTTCACCCTTTCTTCCCATCCTGCCTAACCATTTGCTATTTACCTAAATCCTAATCAGTACCTATATCCTTCAATCCTTCAATACCTTTCTCTCTCTGCACTCCTCCCTGCCCTAACTCCTGTCTTTTGACAAACCTGTATGTGTCCAAAGTGGATTTGTCCAGATCCCCCTCAGAAAAAAACACACACCAATTATGCCACCATGACCTGTGTATTGACCAAACTCCACACATACAAAAGATAGGACTGTAATGTATCAAAACATGAATTATACTGATAAAATACCAAATAACATTTAACATTGTAGGCAGCATAGACCACTCCCTCAAAACTGAAGACAAGCAGCATTACATCCTTCTGGTCACTTTTGATATGATGAAAAATGTGAGAAGAGACAGTGTACCTCCACTCACCATAAGAGAATTAAAGTGAAAATGGGATCAGAAAAGTGGTTCAACCCGAAATCCCTCTAACTCTGCTCATCAGCCTGTCTACAGGCTGTTCCCTCTTTTCCCCCTTCAAAGTTGCTTAACAAGCTCTTGTATAGTAACATCAACTGAACATTTAACAAATCCAGTCATACATCACTCAGGTGTCCCCATCTTTCCTAGACCACATTGGCTTCCTATCATCAAAATTTCTATGCTGAACTACAAACAACCCTAATCCCACTAAAGCCTTAGCCACCCTGTGATTAACAAGACATCTTGCCCTTTCCAGTCTTACAAACTTGACAGCCTGCTTCCAAACCAATCTGGGTACAATCTCAGACCACAATATTGCCATTCAAGAATATAGCTGCATAGGATGCGTCTCCAAAAGCAAGTTATTGGCCTGAATTGTCATGAACAATTCAGGCCAATAACTTGCTTTTAGAGACCCAACCTAAATCATTCCCTCTAGATGAATAAGCAAAATACTTGTAGTCCCCAGCAGTACTTGTATCGTATCAAGCTTACCAAACAATTGCATCCAATGTAAACCTCTAAAGCCATGCATAATTTACACTCCACCTCATCTTTGCAAGACCCATTGTGCTTCCTCCAGGTCTTATACGTGCTCTTCTCTTTGCCAAAAACACAAAGAAGTGACCAAACAATATTTTTACCTGAAAAACAAAATTAATCAATGAACAGTAACATCATATTACATAATCTTAAAAAGTCCTATATGACCAATGACTGTCTCTTTTAATAGCCTCTATTGACTTCCCTTCCTCTACCAAATTTTATGCTTCACAATCCAGAATGAATGGACAGAAAATGTAATTGCCACAACACCCTGACAATCTAATGCCTGCCATACTATCCTGAAAGAATCTGGGGCCATCAGAAAACCACCTTGAACAGAACAAAAGACAACACCATCACTATGACAATCACATATTTTGCTTAAATGCCTAATCCAGGCTACAAGACACAACACTCTCTCCACATCCTTGGCAACACCACCTGCCTCTCTTGCTCCACTTGATTGGTTTTGAATGTTGAAGCTAAATCATCACTGCAGAATCTGTAACATGCACATCTTTCCACGTCACAGAACCCAGCAATTACCCTACCCTAAAAGCACCAACATACACAATTATAGCTAAAGCTGTACAACAGGTGCATTCAAACAAACTCTCTGACACCCTCCATAAATCCTCCAATAGCACTCTAAGAACATGCTTTTCATGGGAAGCACTCATCTTCCTTCTTCCCCCTCGTCCTTTCCCAACCTTCAACATCCTCGGTACCACCCACTCTTTTGTCACATCCTCTAAACCTACCAATAGCACTAATGACCAGCAAGTGAACCATAATAGCTCTAACTGCCTCACCCAAACACCACCTATGCACAATACATCATATCACCAAAGCTAATTACCACCTTCAGTCCTCTGATAGCATCTGACACACAAATGATAACAAACAGGCTAGGGCAAAGTTATACACCTTCCAAGCTGACCTAGACCAGGTGCTTGGTGCAGTGGGTTGTGGTGTGTGTGTGTGTGTGTGTGTGTGTGTGTGTGTGTGTGTGTGTGTGTGTGTGTGTGTGTGTGTGTGTGTGTTTGCCTCAGAGGTCTCTTTTGTTTAGGTACATTTTTGTTGAGAACCTCCATATATGTAGGAATGTACTGTACAGGTGTGGGTGTGGTTAGAGGTGTGAAGTTTGTGGTGTTTGTGCAGACAACCTTCTCAGTGTCAGTTGTAGTGGCTTGTGACTGAGACAACAAGGATTCTGGATTCTTAATGTAATGGCATCTCTCTGTCACTAGATAAACTATATTCTTACTGTGACAGCTACCATAAGCTTTCAATTCTACTTCTTTCCGACTTACATGGTTAAGAAAAGTCTTTCTAGTGTCTGTATATGTGCAAAATCTGCAACTGCCTTGTTTAAAAGTACCTCTTTTATTACTTGGTTTATTCTTGAACCATAAGTTAGGCTGTTCATTATAGCACACTATGTGTTTCAAACTAGTATTCTTTTTATACAAAAACATAGACTGATCAGTAATATGATTTTTTAACTGTGGAATATCCTGAAGGATGTGCCAGTATTTATGTTTAACTCTCTTAACAGTTGCAGTGTTTTTATTATAAGTCAGGCTACATCCAGTGTTATTTGTATTGTTTTTAGTGTTATTAATCCTTTGTTGTGAGGAGAAGCTATGTTTAGCTACAGTGTTTCTCTGTGTTCTAATATTTTCACATATGGTCATAACCTCATTTTTGTTATATCCTCTCACTAAAGTCTTTTGATGGTTGAGTCCATTTGTTTTACCATATTGGAGTCTATTGTGTTGAGTCTTGCCACTCTAATGAATTGAGTATTGATTACATTCATGAATGTGTGATACAGATGCATGCTGCTTTGATGTATTAAGCTATTTCTACTAACTGCTTTCTTATACAGGCTTGTATCAATAAACCCTTTCTAGATTGTAATAATAGTTATAGCTAAAAAAATCTATTCTTGGTTGTTTTAATACTTTCCATAATTATTTTGGATTGAATGATAGGGGCCTCTGCTTTATGCTATAGGCAACTTTAGCATAATTAGTTGTTATTTTGGCTTTCCATCAACAGTGGAGTTAGGCATACATGTTCATTGTGTCCCCGCCTGAAGTGAAGATTTCTACTGCTAATGATGCTATCACTCTCATTGCTTTAAAGTGGAGGGGAGTTGAAGAGGCACAGAAGGTGTTGTGGGAGGTGGGCCGCAAACTGCAACAGCACAGATTCAGAATTGATTTTAGCTGAATAAATATAATATGATCATCACACATGCTATATAAAAAGGAGAGTGACATGTGCACTCTGTTAGCACAAGATGACAAGAGCTACTATGTACTCCTAGGATCATACCCACCAATAACTTAAGCTTATTCTTACAAATAATCTTCACTATGGCTTATTGTTGCATTTTGATTTTGTAATGAAGTGTGAGAAGGACTGTCTACCTCTCATTAGAAATATAACCATAGATGACTGCAACAGATACTAGATACCCCAAGACCTGAAGTATGAAAAAGCCTGCATCCAGGATGGAATGGCACATAGCCTTAATACACACATCATCTTTGTAATTTGAACTGTCAGAATTTAAAAAAAGTAAATTAAATAACAAGAGCACATATACACATACACACAGTTAATGACTTATGGTACAAGGTGTTACTTCATGCATAGGGTACATACCAACCACTAATGTCTGTTAAGCTGCCTATGTAATACCATCTCTGCAAATTTATTGTAATATAGTTGTATTCATTTACAATATTAACCATCTCACAATCACAGTGACAGACAGGAGCCTCCAGATTTTTAAAAGTAAAAAGACCATAGTAAGTAATATTCAAGTCCAAAATACTTAAGTGACAGTATAAAAATGCGCATTCATTTCGTTATCATAGGTTTATCATTCTTGAAATTCAGTTCTTCTTTAGCAGGTAATAAATTACTGTAAAAAAATAAATTCACATGTCTCGTATTATAGCGAAGTCTTAAAAGTATCAGAAAGAAGGATTGCTGGGGCGGAGCCTCGATGGCCAACTGGTAGCAGCGACGTTTTTGAGCTCCACAATACTTATTAGAATACAGGAAAATAATCTTTGTTTTTTTAAACAAAAGTAGTAAAATCCTATTAAGGAACTTCTAATTTACAAAAATATGAACTTTGAAGTGTTTTCATTAAAATTTTCCTGTCAAAATGCTGGAGGTTTCTTTACCTGTGTGGAGATGAACAACTCAAAATCTTCTCACTCTGAAACGACACTAAAAAAAGAAATCCAAATTATGTCTGCCACTCTACATGAACTATCTCTTAAAATGGACAGGTTCACAGACAATCTAGAAAATCTGAAGGAGAATTGTCAAAACAGCCTGATGTTTTTAAAGAAATGTTGCAGCAACAACAAACTAAAATCTTGGACATGGAAGCCTTACTTAATGACATAGATGGAAGACTCAAAGAAGAGGAGAGTCAGTGTGAATTTCTTCTACAACAAAATAGCTGGTTAATAAATAAAATAGATGATCTGGAGAACAGGGAAAGGAGAACAAACATAAGAATATTTGATCTTCCAGAAAAAGCTGAAGATGAGGACATCATTTTGTTTTTAAATTCATGGTTACCTGATATATTAGATCTAAAAGAAGGCTTATCAAATGGGATAGAGAGAGCACATAGAGCCAGTGGGAAACCTATCCTTTCCTCTCCAAATCCATCTCCAAGATCCATAGTTGTGAAATTTGTATCTTACTCG